>NW_022145599.1:10084564-10320337 GCF_000002235.5 Strongylocentrotus purpuratus | reverse complement strand
AACTCAAGCTGGTTCATTTTTATTCTAAAACAATGTTTTGGCCCATCCTCATGGCCCACTGGTTGAGAAGCGCTGCTCAGTTTAACACTGGCGAAGATTCGAGCAGTGAACCTATTGTTCAGGGGGGGGGGGGGGGGGGTGATCTACTTGAATAGTGTGACGTCACATATCTACGCCCTGCCCGCTGCTCTAATCCATGCTGTTGAGTTTATTACCATAGCCCTCATATCTCAAGGTTTGTTCAGATATGGCGCAACAAACCCAAACAATTTTAATGTACAAGTCAATGGAATATAAGGCGACCAAAAAAAAAAAAAAAAAATGTTGGCGAGGCAGGAGACAATTTGTTGCCGCCTGACTTCAAAAGCTTTGGAACAAATAAATTCCTAAAAAGTAAATGCAAAATGATGTCATGAGTTTGTCTGCAAATTTTTTGACAAAGATCCCTTTTATTTGTGATTTAATTCAGGTTCATTAACATAAGTGTGGGGGTTTGTTGCGCTGTATCTATAAACACTTACAATACTGAAGGAATTTTACACATCCTATCCAACAAGCCCTAAAGGCCACCGCACACCTTACGACTGGTCTACGACTGGATTTTGAAAGAAATTATGATAGGATTAGATATAGAATGTTTAGAATGTAAATTCCTACTGATTGAGGTCCCGAATTGTCATGTCAATATCAATATAAAAATTGCAGGGTGTTATGGCCTTTTCAGTTGGAGAAAAGGCCCGATCGGCTGCGAATCGTAGCGACGTCACACAGGCACGACTGGCCACCAACTGGTAACTGGGAGATTTGGCCTTTTCTCTGTCTGAAATACTTCAAATACCATATATTTTCGATAATTATATTGATATAACCATTCTGGACCTCAGTCAGATACAAATTTTCAAATTGAAACTCAATTTCTCTTCAAATTGCAATTTCTTTCAAAATCCAGTCGTAGACCAGTCGTAAGGTGTGCGGTGGCCTTACTCCTAAAGCAACATATGAGACTCCACAGTAAAAATGTCACTTTTCGCTATTCCAGTTATTAATACAGGCATATCATTTCATTTGTCACAGTGTTTATTACAGACCCATGATTGTACTTGTGGACCTACACTGCTTACAACCAGGCCTGCTTACAACTTCCCAATTTTACTGTCTCAGAAACCTGCATCCAAAACTACGTGAAAATTTGCTGTCACACACCAAATTTCAATATCCATAGGATTGCTAAGTGTTCTATGAATGCACAAAAATACATTAATTGATGCAAACCACAATAATTTTCCAATTGAGTCACCAGTTTGATAATTTTCTTGGTGCTATGCAGTTATAAACAATTAAAAATATCTTGTTCTTCATGTAAGGAAAGATAGATAAATAAATAAAATCATAGCAGCAAGCCCAAATGACGATGCATTTACAGATACAGATATTCAAATTGAAGAAATTAACAAAAATATACGAAATAAGTAATATAATTAAATTGGTGTGTCATATAGAATATCAAAAAGATCTTTAAACAAGAGCACCGCAAGTCGGAGCATTATACGCCCGAAGTTTCACCTTTATGCACATCTACACATCAATATCATCCAACCATGCAAGTTTGAGGAAATTTCATTACAAAGTAAATGAGTTATCCACACAAGAATTTTTCAATATTTTTTTAGTAAAATGTGGTTACCATGGCAATGCCTTGTCGTACCCAAGTTATATCACCTTTATGCACATCTACACATCAATATCATCCATCCATGCAAATTTGAAGAAATTTAATTAAAAAGTAAATGAGGAATTATCCGCACAAGAATTTTTCAATTTTTTAGTAAAATGTGGTTACCATGGCAACGCCTTGGCGTACCCAAGTTATATCATCTTTACGCACATCTACACATCAATATCATCCATCCATGCAAGTTTGAAGAAATTTCGTTAAACAATGAATGAGGAGTTATCTACACAAGAATTGGCTAACGGACGGACGGACGGACGTCATACCATAATACGACCCTTCGGCGTATAAAAAGTGTATGTGAAATAATGGTTTATTGGTGTGCTGTTGTAGCACTTACAGTATGTATGTTTTGGACAGTAAAATTACTCAATATTTTAGTTTCAATAAACCAATGATCGTTTTCTTTAAATTGCGTATATTGCATCAGAAATTTATTAACACCATGTATAGTGAATCAAAACATAAACATACACAGTGTAACAACAAAAGTGATAATGAGCATGCATTGGTGTATCCTATACACTGTGAGTAAAAAAAAAGGAACCTAACTTTAGTAGCTTCTTATAAAAATATTATAACATATGAAACCTTGAGATGTATCTAATTGTAAAGAATAACCTTCACTCTGTCTACCGATACCTCATTTATGATGTTTCTGTCACGGATGACTGAGCACTAAGATTTTCAATTTTTGGGGGGTCAAAATCGCCTTGTACCAAGTTTGACCTTAAGCAATGGGTGTGTGTCAAAGGCTTCTAATCACATGTTACTTTGTCTGAAATCGTTTTTAAATGATAAAATATGTTTTGTGTTTCAATTATTCAGAGTTAAGTGATTTTAAGTATCTAGACTTTCACAGGGATTTTATTTTAGGTTTCATTGGCTGTGGATGCACTTTGAACTGCCTACAAACCTCTTATCTTAGAATGTTATCTTGCCACAAAACCATCTGTTTATTGGTCGATTGCACCAACTTAGCTGAATAAGTTATCTAGCTCACAATCTACATTAAATTAATAGTTAACTAACCTAAAAGACTAAAAAAATACAAGGAAGGCCTGTTTAGAACACATATGCTAGTGTTTTGAACTGTGTTTTTACTTCATTTGAAAGAAAGCTTCTTCACTACCAACATTCTGAAGCTGACACACTCAATAAAGAAACTCTTACATACGAGGAATGTTGAGGAAACCAAGATTGTGTCTTAATGACAACAAAGATATCTTAAATATTGCTTGTAATAAGGATATTCTTTCATTTAAAGTTCAAATCAACACCTTTTCTAGTCAAATACACAAAATCAATTTAAAAAGCTTAGCCATTATTTCAAGACTCCAATAACAAATCCATAGTAGCTTTTGACGCACACGTATTGCTTAAGCCCAAACTTGATACAAGGCGATTTTGACAAAGCTTTTTGAAACTCCTGGTGCTCAGTCATCCGTGGCAGGAAAAGTATGAATAAGGTATCAGTAGACAGTAAAGTTACTCTTTACAATGAAATAAATTGCAAGGTTCCATATATGTTATAATATTATCATAAGAAGCTACCGAAGTTGGGTTTCCTTCTTTTTTTTACTCACACTGTATAGGAGAATTAAAAAACAATGTGTGAAGAAGTGGGTAATGGAAGTGCTGTTAAAACATACAGTAGGTATGTTTGATTACATGGAAAAGCTGTTATTTTAAATACGTATATTAATACATATTTTGAGTGGCACTATGCATAGTGGATTGAAACATAAACATAAATAATCGAATGGATAAATCAATATACATGTATAAATCATTAATATTAGTTATGATCATTATATTGGTGTGCCCTATTAAAAACAGATGATTTTAAAAAATTGTAATTTTCACCTGTAGCAAGTGGATAAAATTTGGTAATTGGGCATGTTTTGTGACATCATTCTTACATCATACAATGGAAAGGGGGGGGGGGCATACCGAAACTATGTACTGGCAAACATATCAGGGCTTATACCTTTCAAGGGCCTCCTCCCCTCTTGGTACACATCAATACTAAAATGTTTTGGTCAGACCGGAGTTAGCCTGAATTCATGATAAATACTCTTGCAGTGCTAAAACACAACAGACAATGTATGTATACATAAATTTGAAGAACATACTGAAAGATCAATCTAAAATGCCAGCAAACTCCAAATCACTCATTGGGAGTTGAAAACGCTTCAATTTCATATGTGAAGACCCTATGGAGGTATACATGTAGGGGCAGCTAAAGAGACACACAGGCATATATAGTTAGAAAAAAAACGAGAAATTAATGAAAAGGAGAGAGATGGTTACGCTTAATACTAGGGCCTATTCCTATTGGGCCTAAACTCATTAAAATTATAGTCTACTACACATGAAGGAAAGAGAAGAAATGCCAAGAATCTGAGACTTCCCATAACATGACTCTTCTGCAACAGAAAATATCAATCAGTTTGAGGGCTAGTAGTGTAAGCTATATTGTGTGTATACCATAAGCCCGCCCGTGCGCACGGTGCGGTGCATCAGCGCCAAGGGTTACAACATGGTGCCTGTTATCAAGTTGGCCAAACTCTGTGTATAAAGGGCTCTGGAGTGCACTGACAGAAAGTTCTTATGTGGGTGAAACAGGAAGAACACTGAATGACCGATTAAAAGAACACAAAAGGGCCCTCAGATTAAACAATCCAACCCACTCAGCAGTGGCCGGAACACGCCCTCAATACTGGACATAACATTCGCTGGGATGATACACAGATCATAGACTTTGAATCTTATTTCTGGCCAAGGAAGGTCAAAGAGTCTATCTAGATAAAAAGCATTAATCCAGCACTCAATAGGGACACTGGGTACGCATTGTCACCTATCTTCGCTCCAGTGATCGCCAAGACAGCAACTGTGTGACAAATCAGTTGACATGAGGAAGTCTGCAGGAGCAGACGAAAGCTCGCCCCAATCATTTTTAAGTTTGGTAGAAGCGAAATACTTGTATATCAAGAAATCGCTGTGTGTGGCAAACTAAAGAATGAAAAAGTTCACCCGGTGCATTAGAGAATAATTTCCTACTGGTTGCTTTCCATTTTTTTTACCAAGCGATCTCTTTTGATTTTTCATTCATGACCTTGCTTCTGATGACTTTGAAGTTTCTAATCTTGAAATCAGGATATGCTGCCAAGAACTGGTGAACCTCTCTCTTACCTACAAAAGAAAATGAAAGGGAAAACACATGAAAAAGCATTGAGCAATGTAAACAAAAATAACTAGATTTAAAAAAAACAGAGCGATGATGATGAAACAAAGTTTGATTTTTTGTCCTCTCTAAAGCACAAAATAATTATAATGTACTTCTTTTTTGTTCCAGCAATTTCTAGTCTGTGTATTTCAAAAATGAAACCACTGAAAATATTTCTTCTGGCTCTTCTTGAAATTACACACACAAGGCATGAAAGGCAGTTTGACCACCCTTTGACATTGGATATCCTTAACGATCCTTCTCACAGGCTTTTACCAAAGACTTGGGTCACGTCGCACTCGAAAACACCTGTGTTTTGGCTTGTGCAGCTAATTTTTTTGTAATGGTGTCTGCAATGGGCCAAACACGCTGGGAAAAAAATCTTAATTTAAATTATCAACTGCTCTTAACCATTTTTTTTATGGCTGTCTTCAAAGGGGGCCGTGCGAGGGGAAATTTGTTTTAAAAAGAAGTTAAAGTTGCGATTGTTTTGTTTTTGTCAATGATGAAAAGAAAGAAGACAAGAACTAAGGCTGACATAATACAGAACAAGGCGGTTCACGAACCACGAGTCTCGCCCGATTTCGTGGTCAATAGAACGTGGAAAATTTTACCCCCCAAAAAAGGATTTTAAACAATTAGCATTTTGAGCCCTAGATTCCTTTGACCCCATCCTCCTACAGATCTGCTTACATACATGTACAACTTGACACTCAAACTGCATATACATGTATGTATGCATTTGAATAAATTTGCATAAATTAACCTAATTAATGAATTTCAAAATTCTGTGTACAACTTTTCAACCCTGCACCTAGCCCTATGAGATAAAACAATCAGAATCAAAATCGGTCGAGAAATGAGGGAGAAGAAGCATGTTTTGTGAATTATGAATAAATTTACATAAGCTATAATTACTGGAGTAAAATTTCAAAATTATGTGTACAAGTTTTGTGTAGCCAACGAAGCTCTACCAAATAAAACAATTATAATGAGAATTAGGTCAAGAAATGAAGAAGCATTTTTTGTGAATTTGAATAAATTTGCATAAATTAACATAATTAATGAATTTCAAAATTCTGTGTAGAAGTTTTGAACCCTGCACCTAGCCCTATGAGATAAAACAATCAGAATCAAAATCGGTCGAGAAATGAGGGAGAAGCATTTTTTGTGAATTATGAATAAATTTACATAAATTATGATATTTAATGAATGGAGTAAAATTTCACAATTCTGTGTACAAGTTTTGTGTAGCCATCTAAGCTCTATCAATTAAAACAATCAGATTCAAAATCGGTCAAGAAATGAAGGAGAAGAAGCATTTTTTGTGAATTTGAATAAATTTACGTAAATTAGCATAATTAATGAATTTCAAAATTCTGTGTAGAATTTTTGAACCCCGCACCTAGCCCTATGAGATAAAACAATCAGAATCAAAATCGGTCCAGAAATGAGGGAGAAGAAGCCTAATTTAACATTTTGTACACACACAGACACACAGACAGACAGACACACAGACACACGTACGGAGCCCGTTTCATAGTTTCAAAATGTGTAAAAAAATTGTGTATAAAGCCAATGAAAATTTGTCCAGGTTGTGACATCAAGGAGTTGCCAATTTAAGAGTATGACAATAAGTTGAAGTTGTACATGAAAAAGTTCATTGACCCTTGACTATAATGGACTTCAGAAAAGGATAATATTCTTTACATAACATTCATATGAAACTATAACACTACTGAGCTCTCCTACCTGAAGTTATGGAAGAAACCAAAACTTCAACATTTCCATAATGTCTGTACAGTACATACAGTATATGTACAGTATATATTGTGTATACAGGACACTGGCCTGAAACTTTAACCAAAACTTTAACTAAGTTTAAAAGATTATAAAATCCCTATTCCTTGACAAAACGCAGAGCATGGGGGTGCATATGAAAGAGGACACTCTACTGAATCATTTGAATTAGGTTTCAAGACAATTGGTCACAGGGTATTGGAATTATAGACATCTGAACTTAACCATGCAAACTTTAACCTGCAACAGACACTGGCCTGAAACTTTAATCAAAACTTAACCAAGTCTAAAAGGTTATAAAATCCCTATTCCTGGACGAAACACAGAGTATGGGGATGCATATACAAGAGAACACTCTACCAAATCATTTGAATCCAGTTTCAAGACCATTGGTTGCACGGTATTGGAATTCAAGCCATAGGAATTTGACCAATCAAACTTAAACCTGAAATGTTGACAACGCCGCCGTCGCCGCCGCCGGAAATAGTGACGCCTATGGTCTCGCTTCTGCTTCGCAGGCGAGACAAAAATTAAAGATTTTAAAGGATTTTCTAGACTGACATATGAAAATAAAATGAGGAATGAAACTTAAAGGTATTGCGCAGTGTTGGTAAAAGACGAAGGGGTAAAAAAATAGATTTCCTTCACTTTCTTATTTTTTGATACACTTATGAGGGTAGAACACAACTCCGTAAAAGTTCACTCTGAAATGCCTCCATTTTCGAGAAATCACATGTTTAGTGTTGATTTTTGGGATTTATCGGGTACCCGATGAATACGGCTAATTCGCTTGATGCTGAATATCTCACGGATAAAAGTGTTTCTGATCTTACAAATCACAGGTAAGGTTCTTTTTATGTTGATACATCTCAAAATAAAGAAAAGTTGGGAATTTTTGAAGGAGAACACTGTTTTTAAAGGGGAAAAACAGATTTGTCTGGCCGGACAGATATCGTCGAATGTACTTGTCCTTTTACAGCTTCCAAGGCTATTTGAAGAAAATTGATAATCGATTTGGTCTTAGATCATCTAGATGCACCAAGAAAAACACATTTAATCAAAATCCGTGACCTTGGCCAACACTGTGTATTACTTTTAATAGGTTGGCAATTACTAGGAATGATGGAAATATAGAAAGAGAAGATAAATTATGGAAAACAAAGAAAAACTTATAAAAGAAAAAAGGAAAAGAGAGAAATCCAGACACAAAGAGTACTACAAGACGAATGGAAAATTGCAATGATTGAAGATAAACAAAAAAAGAAATATGCATTGCCAAAAGAAAGAGTGATGGGAAAACAAAGGAATACATCAAGAAAGGGACGATAAAATGAAGGACAACCAAGAAATTACATCAAGCAAGCATTTATGATGGGAAAACAAAGAAATACATCATCAAAATGAAGATGATGGATTGAAGGAAAAACAAATCACTCTATCCTCTTCCTTTCATCAATGTAATTCTTTATTTTTTCTCCAATCAGTGCAATTTTCCATTAGGCCTATAATATTCTCTGTGTCTGTAATTCTCTCTTTTTATTTTTTCATCTTTAAGTTATTCTTTGTTTCCCAATTCGGCCAACTTGAAATTCCAATATGTATAGTGCTAACAACTTTCAAAAATGTATAACTTTCTTATTGTTTGTCCGATTTTGTTCAAACTTTCACCAATCTGCTTCTCTGAAATTTCTTTTTTGTTTTAGAACTTGCCATATGGGTTGGATTCCCCTTTAAATGACTGTAGACCACTATCCTTGATGTTGCAACCATATAGATATGCATTAGAGTCAAATAATTCTCTAAGGCTTTGCAGTTAAATGAAAACAAGATGGTTCTCGAACCACGAGTCTCGCCCGATTTCGTGGTCAATAAAACGTGGAAAATTTCACCCCCAAAAAAGGATTTTGAACAATTAGCATTTTGAGACCTAGATGCCTTCTAAAGACCCCATCCTCCTACAGATCTGCTTACATACATGTACAACTTGACACTCAAACTGCATATATATGCATATTCATGCGCATGTACATGTAAATGCATGCAAGTACATTGCATATATATGCACATGTATGCATATTTATGCATAATTATGCATAAAGTTGTATGTAAGCATATCTGTATGCACCATATATGTTCCTATACCCAAGGGTCATTAATTACCACCAAGTTTGATCCAAATTGATGGCAGACTTTACAAATGAGCAATTAAAAGTTGTCCAGGTTGTGACATCAAGGAGTTGCCTATTTAAGAGTTTAATAAGTTAAAGTTGTACATGAAAATGCTGAAGTTCATTGACCCTTGACCTTTGACCTTTAACAGTGGTTACCTCACAGTCTTAACTGCAGACTGCAAAAGGGTAACCATCCTACAAAACATTGTCACCAGTAAATAATCCTAGTTGAAGTTGTACATGAAAATGCAAACATTATGCAAAGTTCATTGACCTTTGACCTTTAACTCTAATGGACTTCAGAAAAGGGTAATATTGTTTACACATAACATTCATATGAAACTATAACACTACTGAAATTTCCTACCTGAAGTTATGGAAGAAACCAAAACTTCAACATTTCCATAATGTCTGTCCAGTACATACAGTACACAGTATATGTACAGTATGTATATTGTGTATACACGACACTCCTGAAACTTTAACCAAAACTTTAACTATGTTTAAAAGATTATAAAATTCCTATTCCTTGACAAAACGCAGAGCATGGGGGTGCATATGAAAGAAGACACTCTACTGAATCATTTAAATTAGGTTTCAAGACAATTGGTCACACGGTATTGAAATTATAGACATCTGAACTTAACCATGCAAACTTTAACCTGCAACAGACACTGGCCTGAAACTTTAACCAAAACTTAACCAAGTTTAAATGGTTATAAAATCCCTATTCCTGGACGAAACACAGAGTATGGGGATGGATATGAAAGAGAACACTCTACCGAATCATTTGAATCCAGTTTCAAGACCATTGGTGGCACGGTATTGGAATTCAAGCCATAGGAATTTGACCAAGCAAACTTTAACCTGAAATGTTGACAACGCCGCCGTCGCCGGAAATAGCGACGCCTATGTCCCGCATCTGCTTCGCAGGCGAGACAAAAATCAGGAACAAGAGGTCAAACTACTCATTTACATCATAAGCATTTTATGTTTTACAATTGCAAGGGTTCTAAGCTCTCCAGAAAAACAAAGAGCCCTGGGAAGTTTATGACATTCCTTCTACTTTATATCTCTTTTCACTTTAAAAAGTCCTTGCATGTACCCTTTTGTGAATAGCACGACACATACCAGGTAACTTCTTTCTCGTATCTCTTAGCAGGTACTGCTCGAAGTAGTTGCATACCAATTTTTTGGAGGAAGTTTCCCAGTGGGTGTACCCCCGACCTATAAAGAAAAGAGAAATAGAAAGAAAATCGATGAGGGAAATATAATTTATATCAGAGCAAAATATATATTTTTTGTTTTCAATATTTGCCAGCATCATAACCATGGCAGATCTGAAGTTCCCTATTACGAGGGTATCATAGATAAACGAACAATGCACCAGCCAAACGTCATTAGGGAGCTTCCAATTTGATACCAGACTGATAATTCGGGCCATGTGCACATGTATTGATTTTGTAAGGAATAAGTGCTCCAAATCCAAGACAAGTAAAGTGGCTAACAAACATTGCAGTTGGCAAAATAATGTTAGGTGTACTGCCAATTTTGAATCATCTGTCAAGACTACAAACAAAAAACAAAAAAGTGAATTGGTAAATAATGTTATGCATAATATGTGTCCTGCGTAAAGTGAAGATCTTTGGTTCCTTTTAAAAATAACATACATGTATGTACTAAGACATACCTGAATACGCAATATGGTCCTTTTCCTCCTCCTGCTTCGTCCCTTCTTCCTCCTGATTCATCCCTCCTTCCTCCTGATTCATCCCTCCTTCCTCCTCCTGATTCATCACTCCTTCCTCCTCCTGATTCATCACTCCTTCCTCCTCCTGATTCATCCCTCCTTCCTCCTCCTGATTCATCCCTCCTTCCTCCTCCTGATTCATCCCTCCTACAAACAAGTACAATAAGCATAGAAGCAAAAGATAAGGAGCAGCATGTAAGATGGGGTAAAGACAAGGTGAGAGAAAGCAGTGACAATGTATTAAACCTTCCAGGTACCCCCTTGATGCTTTGCGGAACAAGTCTGCATCGCGAAAACTCGCGGCGACGTTTCACGACTTTTTTCTTTTGGGTCTAGCGCATCTGTTTTGAACAACATTGCAACGCCCAGGTAGGTGGTTCTGAAGTTACACATAAGTTTATACATGCACGTTAACCAAAAATGGCTAAAAAGCATGATTTCATGCAGGATTTCAATACAAATTGTGCTTTCAGCCAAAACTCATAAATGTATGATTATTTTTGCTTCTAACGATTAAAATTAATTGATAACATGCTGTTTATGATCGCACAAGTGTAGCCGACAATTTTCATCGAAAAACAATAACAGACAAAAAGGTCAAAAACATAAGAAATTAATTTTGATATCATGTTTTTGAAGTATATTTGCTAAGAACACTAAAAAGAGTAACTATACCACAAATTAGTATATTTGGAACTTTATTTATTGATTAGGAGCAAAAAGTCTGATTCCATGCATAAATTACACATAAATTAGCATAATTAATAAACATTATTCTTCACAAAACGGATGACGTGCATTCCAATTCCTCGTCGCGATCGTGCAGTCGACGGCCCAGATCTCAAGGAGGCATGGAGCCCCCCCCCGATATCATCTACCAAATTAGCCAGGCCTAATTCGGGTTAAGGGGAAATATAAAATTTCCCCCTAATTCGGGTTAGGGGGAAATATAATATTTTCCCCTAATTGGGTTAAGGGGAAATATAATATTTTCCCCTAAGTCGGATTAAGGGGAAATATAATATTTTCCCAAAGATGTACATGTACAGTATGTATGTGCATATATATATATACACATGTAAATACAGTTAAATTTGCATGCCTAAGTCAAATCCCTTGGGACCACAGAAATCTGAGAAATTCTACTTCTAAGAGGTAAACTAGACATGAATTCGTCACTTGAGATGAATTAGGTGATCCGCCATGATTTTAATAGATGACGCAGGAAGTTACGATGTAATTGAGAAAAAAAAATTGCAACAAAAATAGCAGCAAAAATCTTGAATATGAAGTTTGGAAATGATTAAAGACTTAAGAGATGATTTTTTTTAGAATAATTCATTTGCCATAGGCTTTGTACACAAATTTTGAAGTGCAATATTTCAATAAATGATAAACGTCTGGAAATGAGAATAAACAAATATGAATGTCTTTAATAACCCAGTACAGCTCTGGAAACTTGGGCATGATTGGTAACGTTATGTATTTATTATGATTTTTTTTTGATAATTAACTTGTCATAGGCTTTGTACACAAACTTTAAAGTGCAATGTGTTAACAAATGATAAACGTTTTGAGACGATACTAACAAATATGAAAGAATTATTAAATGCAAAACTTATTTAAATTGCCCACCAAAAAACAAAAAAACAAAATCCTTCAGCGGATTCGAACCCGGGCCACAAAGACGAGAGTCGAGTGTCAACACCAATATACCACGGCGCTTCCACATAGACATAACACGTATATCTGAAAAAGTCTATGACCGATTCTGAATTCACACGTTAATTCGAATTTTTTCACCATGATCCCATAATCTAAATCAAAAATAACATTTCTCGTAGCGTACAGTCTCAGCTACAACATATCAAATTTTGGTATAAACAACTGAGAAAAGTAAAAAGAAAGACTATGCAAATTGTGACTTAGAAAAAAAAATCACCCTCCATAGACATAACACGTACATGTTGCAGATTCGGACTTTTCACCTTTAATCAAAAATTTGACCATGATCCCATCATGTAAATGAAAAATAAATGTCACGTTACTTGTAGATAACATTCTCAGCTACAACATATTGAAATTTGGGACAGTCAAAAGAACATTGTCAAATGTAATGTAAAAAATCAAAAATCAATTTTCTTACTTCAGATGGCAATATGATGATGTCACAACATCCGGTGACCCAAAATGATGCATGAAATGGAATCTACAACTCATGCCCTTTCAGAATATGAAATAAAAATGGAGGTCACATGGCATTCTGAAAAGTTACAGCGAATTCAAAATTTGCCTTTTTTTTACAATTTTTTCAATTTTTGGCATATTTTCGCGCGCGCGGATTTTGAGGTTTAGCGCGCGCATATTACGTTATTATAGGTCAAGAAGGACTGGAAATTAGTTAAAATTGTTGACAATAGTATTAGGAACCCAAAACATGTAAAAAAACGGCGTTTCCACGTTCCGTACGTGCTACACGCGAAAAAACGCGCGCGCAGACGCGCACGCGCTGAATTTTTTTAAATGCTCAAAATGGCCTGAAACGTATAGTAAACTCAAAATAAATTCATTTGGAGCATTTTTCAATTTTGACGCGCGTGCATGCGCGTAGGTTGAAGAGTTGAACCTTGACCTGAAGTTAATGTATGCCAAATTTGGTCAAAAAATAACGTTCCGTTAGGAAGATATGGTCAATAAGAAGATTTTACAAAATGGCGCCTAGATGACGTCACGGATGGGTGATCACAATGAAAACAGATGACCCGTCAAGATTTTATGATGGGACATGACTATGGGAAATTTCATGATGATTGACATTGCCGTTTTTGCATGAATTATGTCACAAAAAAGTGACCAGAAATAAATAATAATAAAAAAGATTCTGACGAAATCAAGAGGTTCTCCGCCAATGAATGGCGGATCACCTAATAACACATATTTTGCACAATCTGGTCTAAACAATGCTTCCACGGGCGATTATTTGACGACTTACAGAAGGTCAACTAATACAAGGTTAACTGTAACCTTTATGCAATAATAAACTCACAGTTTGCCAATTTTTTTTTTAATTGGTGGGGAAAAAGAGCTGCTCTCTGGTTCTTCATTCTTTTAAAGCTACAGTATTCCCAGGACCCAGAAATAGCTCCATCTCAGTCCTGAACTACCCATATTGTTCCCGTCAGCGCTCCCAGGATGCAACATTCTGATCTCGTAGTCTTATGATTTATGCTCGCTTGAATGATTGCAAATTTATTTGGCATCCTTTACATCCTTACAATAAATTCATTACCAAGTAACAAAGTGAGTATTATGTCTCTTCCAAACATCCCTGTTTTCCCAGGTCGAAAATCCCATAGAGACCAATAGAGACCATTAGAAAAATTCTATTGGTCTCTAATGGTTTCTGTTGGAGTCTATTGGTTTCTGTTGGACCCATAGAATTGAATCCAATAGAGACTATTCAAACCATCAGAAACCAAAAGAAACCAATAGCACCCATAGAAACCAATAGAAATAGAAACCAATAGGACCAATAGAAACCAATAGGACCAATAGAAACCAATAAGACAAATATAAACCAATAGGACCAATAGGACCAATAGGACCAATATAAACCAATAAGACCAATAGAAACCAATAGAACCGAAAGGACCAATAGGACCAATAGGACCGATAGGACCAATAGAAAACCAATGAGACCAATAGAACCCAATGGGACCAATAGAAACCAATAGGTCCAATAGAAACCAATAGAAACCAACAGCTAAATCTATCTCATGCATATTCATGATTACTTTATACGTGTTCACAGAAAATTACATTTATCATAATTTGTCAAGCAACTTATGACAATGTACATCAATTTTATGATTTTTATTTTCTTTTGGCAACTAATGACTCATAGATTATTTGTTTAATCATGTTACAATTTCATTCACGTTTTAGCAATAGATATATTGATTATAATGATTACTATAAAACACTAACCAAGAAACAATTCATGTATGTTTATTATATAGAATAGTAGAAGCATTCAGTCAAAATAAAGGATAATCTAATACTCACTCCAAGTGATCTATGTGATGGAGTTGATGCAATTGAGATTAGAATATACTTTTTTTTGGTGGACAGTTGCTAAAATCGATTCTGATTGATCATTATTGATTTACCAATAGAAGCCATTGGACTATTGGTTTCAATAGGGAATTCGGAACATGGGAGCATTAGGAACCCATTGAAAGATCTCTAGTGGACCAACAGGAACCCATAGAAAATATCTAATGGACCAACAGAAACCCATCATAGAAGAAAATATCTAATGGACCAAGAAACCCATAGAAGACATGGGTGGATGCTGGTCCAATAGAAGCTTTCTGTTGGTCCATCAGCATTTCTTCTGTGGGTTTGTGTTGGTCCAATAGATATTTTCTAATGGTTTCTGTGGGTCCATCATTTCACTTTCCCTATTGAAACCATTAGACACCAATAGCTCTAATGGTTTCTGATGGTCCAATAGGATCGGATCCTAATGGAATTTCGACCTGGGTTCTGATACAAACCCCATTATAGGCTAATTTACTGAAATATATATCGTTGATCGTTGTGTAAAAAAGGCATAGGGTCCATTTATCAAAACTTACTCTTATGCACTGATTCCTATTGGGGGTGCTCTTTAGTTCTATGAGAATACTTTCCCTTTGATATGATAAACTAGATGGAACTTTGACTGCGCGCAGTCAAGAAAGATGCCTCCGTCATAGAGCAAGTTTACAAACCAAAACAGAAGAAATTTTTCAAATTCAAGTTTCTTGTAATCCATTAACAGGTTCTCAGAATATCGTGATTACAACCAATTTCTCATATACATATATGACCCTTTGATCTTTGATCTCATGACCCAAGAATCTACTCAGTTCATTGGAAGATAAGCAAGATACATACATGATCTAAGTTTGGCAGGAATCCATCAATCTGTTCAAATGATAATGCGATCACAAGCTATTTGCATACATAATGAGCCGCATGACCTTTGACCTTGACCTCATGACCCCAAAATCTAATCAGTTCATCGGCTCTGCGAGTAACATACATGACCTAAGTTTGGCAGGAATCCAACAATCAGTTCTTGAGATAACGCGATCACAAGCTGTTTTTGCATACATAATGAGCCCTGTGACCTTTGACCTCGTGACCCCCAAATCTAATCAGTTCATCGGCTCTGCAAGATACATACATGACCAAAGTTTGGCAGGAATCCATCAATCGGTTCTTGAGATAACGCGATCACGAGCTGTTTTTGCATACATAATGAGCCCTGTGACCTTTGAACTTTGACCTCGTGACCCCAAAATCTAATCAGTTCATGGGCTCTGCAAGATACATACATGACCAAAGTTTGGCAGGAATCCATCAATCGGTTCTTGAGATAACGCGATCACGAGCTGTTTTTGCATACATAATGAGCCCTGTGACCTTTGAACTTTGACCTCGTGACCCCAAAATCTAATCAGTTCATGGGCTCTGCAAGATACATACATGACCAAAGTTTGGCAGGAATCCATCAATCGGTTCTTGAGATAACGCGATCACGAGCTGTTTTTGCATACATAATGAGCCCTGTGACCTTTGAACTTTGACCTCGTGACCCCAAAATCTAATCAGTTCATGGGCTCTGCAAGATACATACATGACCAAAGTTTGGCAGGAATCCATCAATCGGTTCTTGAGATAACGCGATCACGAGCTGTTTTTGCATATATAATGCGCCCTGTGACCTTTGACCTTTGACCTCGTGACCCCAAAATCTAATCAGTTCATCGGCCCTGCAAGATACATACATGACCAAAGTTTGGTAGGAATCCATTAATCGGTTCTCCAGATAACGCGATCACGAGAACGGGACGTACGGACGGGACGTACGTACGGACGTACGGACGTACGGACGTACGGACGTACGGACGGACGGACGGACGGACAACCCGAAAACATAATGCCTCCGGCTACTTCGTAACGGAGGCATAAAAATATTGTTAAACATATGATGGTAAATAAAAACGCTCTGTACATACCAGGAGAGGACATCAATGGCTCTTCTTGGTCTCGTTCTTCTGATTCTATGATAAAAAATATACCCATTCATTAATTACAACAAATTATGAAAAATGGGATGGTGCATTTTGGGGGGTTCTATAGTCTTCATATCATCACTAAAAGAAATTGACATGAGTATGTATTTCAAATATTGAACAACAATAATCTTCTTTCTGATCTCCAACATTCACAGACTTTGGCCTCTATTTGCAGCACTTTGACATATACATGTACACAGATGGTCATAGATGATGGGCTCTCGTAGTTATTTTTTTTTTGCACTTAATCTGGGCGAAAAAGCTTGTTGAAAGTGTGCTTTTCACAAAGTTAGCAGAAAATTAATTCAGACTCACTACAGCACAGTGTGGATACATTTCTTGCTGAATGAAACTGGCATTATAGAGTGAGAATCAAATACACAATCTTCTGATCAAAAGATGAGTCAAATCCACTCCATGACGACACTTTCAGAAATAGAGTTTAGGTGAAATAAAGGGCAACTTACCTCCTCTGTCCAGAGCTGCCAACCTCCTTCCCACAACTGTAACAGCTTTAATTGCCAGAGGTGCTTGGTAGATATTTTGGTTAACATCCTCCGAGTGTCCGAGGTGCTTATATATATAGCCTCGATCCGCTTCAGGCACATCCATGAGGGCAAACTCTGTAGAGATCCTGTGTCTATTTCTTGTGGCTGTGATCCTCTCTTCATTCTTCAACTCTACCTTACCGCAGATATACTTTACGGCATGCCAGCCCGAAACATGCTCAGCGGATTTGCTTATGCTTGGAAAAAGGTACTTATTGCTCTCAGCAATGCCACATGCCCTTCTAACATCCTTGTCTGCAAGTTTTTTGAGACCTACAACACAATCTTGGGGGAATAGGATTGGCACCAGATGATGATTACCCTTCCCTGTCTGGTAGCCTATTTTCAAGGAATCAATTAAGGTCTTCTCCAGTGCATCAAGCTCGTCAAGATGTCTTCGATCCAACCAGACTCCACGATCTGCGTCTTCCCATGCTTTTACAGTGAGACGACTGGGCTCACCACCCCGCCTAGCATTGAAGAGTGTTAAACGACTTACAACACAATTCCTTAGTTCTATAAACTCATGAACATCAATATTCTCTCTGACACCAAGCTCATTTATCTTCTTCACTGTGTAGTCTCTAACTTTCCGTAGGTCTTCTTCCTCTGGCTGTTGTTCCGGTCGCCGAAGCTTCTCTTCGCGAGTCTTGCTCAAACTGTACTCAGCATCACCAAAAATCATATCTTTACTCGTTTCGAACACTGTCACCCACTTTGCGATATCGTTGGCCTTATCATCCTCGTCATCAATAAGAAACATCCCTCTCAGTATTTTACTGGTTCGTTTGAGCAGGTAATAAAGAGCAAGTTTTAGGCCTGCCTTCACACCTACACCCTCCGAACTCTCCACCTTCGTATAAGCATCAATTGCCTCTTCCAGGTGACGGAAATTTTTCCTCTTGAACAAATCACAGATATTCCCACTTTTGTCTGGGAGACTCCCAATGGCTTGTTCTGCCATGTTCATTTTTGAATGAAGATTGGCCAATCTTCGCATATCAGCCATCACTGATTTTTTTACTTCACTCTTTTTGTCTACCTTCCTTCTCTGTTTGTTGAACATCTTTTTTCCCACTTCAAGTAGGATAGGATCTTTTGTGCATATGTCATAAACATCTCTATCCTCACCCTCTCTAAATTTGGATATTATTTCCTTCATGAATTCCCCTCCATTAGCTTCATCTACCACAGACATCATCTCAGCAGGGATAGGAGTTACTTCACAAGCTGCATCGGAGGTTTGGGCATGTTTTTTTTCATGTCTTGATATGTAACGTTTTTCTATGAATGCTTTGCACAGATGACAAATGACCAGTTTACCCTTTGTCTTTGAATCATTCCTCCTTTCTCTCTCAAGCACTGGATTATCTGGATTTTTCCTCAATCTTATCTTGTTCAGTTCCAATATGCCCTCTTTTCTGAATGCATCAAATACTAAATCCCTTTCCTTCTTTCTCATTTTCAAGGCCTGGCAAACTCTCTTGTGATCTTTGTGCTTTTTCTCTATGTGATTCCGTAGCTTTGACCACATTCTTTTGCAGAATATGCAATAACGGTAAGGTTTCTTGTATGTACCACATGCAAGAGAACCTTGACCTGGTATGTTTACTGGCCTACATGTAGGTATCTCTTGGTCCTGTGTGTTTACTTGTTCACGCATCTCTTGGTCCTGTGTGTTTACTTGTTCATGCATCTCTTGGTCCTGTGTGTTTACTTGTTCAGGCATCTCTTGTTCCGCTGTGTTTACTTGTTCAGGAATCCCTTGGTCCTCTGTGTTTACTTGCTCAGGCATCTCTTGTTCCGCTGTGTTTACTTGTTCAGGCATCTCTCGGTCCTGTATGATTACTTGCTGAGGCATCCTCTCTTTACATGCAATGCCTGCTTTAGACCAATTGGAAATTTCAATGCCTGGTCTCTTTGATTTTAAAGCTCTTTCATGGGACTGGATCTTTCTCTTACCAATCTTATTACAGACTACATCTGCAGGAAAATCATCAGTTTCAGATTCAGATTCTGAATAGGAATCTGGAACATAGTCTGAATCATCATCTGATTGGTCATATGTGTAAGGTGAGCTGCCCTCTGTGTATACTTGCTGAGACATCTCTTGTTCCTGTGTATATATTCCTTGAGGCACCTCTGGTTCCTCTGCGTTAACTTGTTCAGGCATCCCTTGGTTCTCTGTGTTAACTTGTTCAGGCATCCCTTGGTTATCTGTGTTGACTTGTTCAGGCATCCCTTGGTTCTCTGTGTTGACTTGTTCAGGCATCGCTTGGTTCTCTGTGTTGACTAGTTCAGGCATCCCTTGGTTCTCTGTGTTGACTTGTTCAGGCATCCCTTGGTTCTCTGTGTTGACTAGTTCAGGCATCCCTTGGTTATCTGTGTTGACTTGTTCAGGCATCCCTTGGTCTGCTGTGTTGACTTGTTCAGGCATCCCTTGGTTCTCTGTGTTGACTTGTTCAGGCATCCCTTGGTTCTCTGTGTTGACTTGTTCAGGCATCCCTTGGTTCTCTGTGTTGACTTGTTCAGGCATCGCTTGGTTCTCTGTGTTAACTTGTTCAGGCATCCCTTGGTCCGCTGTGTTGACTTGTTCAGGCATCCCTTGGTTCTCTGTGTTGACTTGTTCAGGCATCCCTTGGTTCTCTGTGTTAACTTGTTCAGGCATCCCTTGGTCCGCTGTGTTGACTTGTTCAGGCATCCCTTGGTCCGCTGTGTTGACTTGTTCAGGCATCCCTTGGTTCTCTGTGTTGACTTGTTCAGGCATCCCTTGGTCCGCTGTGTTGACTTGTTCAGGCATCCCTTGGTTCTCTGTGTTAACTTGTTCAGGCATCCCTTGGTTCTCTGTGTTAACTTGTTCAGGCATCCCTTGGTTCTCTGTGTTGACTTGTTCAGGCATCCCTTGGTCCGCTGTGTTAACTTGTTCAGGCATCCCTTGGTTCTCTGTGTTGACTTGTTCAGGCATCCCTTGGTTCTCTGTGTTGACTTGTTCAGGCATCGCTTGGTTCTCTGTGTTAACTTGTTCAGGCATCCCTTGGTCCGCTGTGTTGACTTGTTCAGGCATCCCTTGGTTCTCTGTGTTGACTTGTTCAGGCATCCCTTGGTTCTCTGTGTTGACTTGTTCAGGCATCCCTTGGTCCGCTGTGTTGACTTGTTCAGGCATCCCTTGGTCCGCTGTGTTGACTTGTTCAGGCATCCCTTGGTTCTCTGTGTTGACTTGTTCAGGCATCCCTTGGTCCGCTGTGTTGACTTGTTCAGGCATCCCTTGGTTCTCTGTGTTAACTTGTTCAGGCATCCCTTGGTCCGCTGTGTTGACTTGTTCAGGCATCCCTTGGTCTTCTGTGTTTACTGTGTTTACTTCCTGAGGCATCTTCTCCTTACATGCATTTCCCCATGTGCTCGCTTGCTTTATTAGATCCGAATAATAGGGTTCTGGGAACTTGAAATCTTTTGGCAGCGAGTAGTCATACAATAATTCCATATTGCTCTTCATGTCTTTTGTGGCGAACAGACATAGTGCGGGTTTCCCCGTAATTTCAATCACTTTCATCCTACAGTTGGCCTTTTGACCTGTTGCATGGTTCACGAGTCGTGCCAACACAGGCTCCTTCTTGCATGGCTCCATTGTCGCATCAACACTGTAAAATTACAAATGAAAGAATTTTGAATCCATATATTGTATTTCAAATAATGTTAGAAAGATCGGAGATAATTACTTGATTAGAAAACAACTAGATATTGGCACTCTATAATACTTGGATTGGATTAGATTGGATCCTTAAATTTCTGTGAGGATTATTCTTCCACTTACATATTTTCAAATGCCCTAAATTTTCATGACTTTCCCAAGCAGCAAACTCCAAATTTCTATGACCATTTCATGTGTATCAATGCAATACTGCATGTAGCTAGCTCCCCTCAGAACTAGAGTGTATTAGGCCTGGGAATATTTGAATATTTGAATTATTTAAATAGCTCACTATAGTACTAATCAGAAATCAAATACCACAATTTCTACTATTCAAATATATTTGTTTAACAATGAATACCGTAGTGATTTCATATATGAATATATGTTAATAGTTATTAAAAAAAAATAAAAACATCAAAAGTAATATATCACAGAAAATAAATCAGACAAAAGAGCCACATAGTGATATAATATTTGTCTTGCATTTTGCAGCTCGACATGAGTCTGTGGGGGCATATCGGTCATGGCCAACCTTCGACCACTTCACTGGGTGTTGCACTTTGGGCTCATACCACAAATATTTGGACTATTCAAATACTTTTTCCATAAATATTTGAATAGCAAATTTGGTATTCATTCCCAGGCCTAGAGTGTACATGTACATGTATGTCGTCAGTCATACACACTTATACTTAGTTGTGAGGGGAGCTTGCTAGTATCAGTACTACAAGTACACAAAATAATAAAATACATGTAATAGAAGGGCTGGTCAGGGAAGTGTAATTGTGGAATATGATACAAACTGATCTGACATGAAAGCATACATTTTTTTTTTTAATTCCCTCTGTTAATTATACAAATAAATATAAGGTTAGAATATTAAATAATATCTTGAACAAATGATTTTCCCCCAACTTTCCAGAAGTATTAATGAATTCCATGACTTTCATTGACATTTTGCTGTTTGAAAAAGTATTTCAAATTCCCTGACCCATAATTAAGAACCCTGTTCTGTTTATAAAAAAAAAGTTTTTAAAGAAAAATGTAATCTAATTCATTCTTGTTTAGAGAACCATACATTTGAGCTACATGTATCTATTATTTTATATATAGTATATTATTCAGTGTTTAGGTGAGAGATTACTCATCTTTAAAGACAACCTCTCAACTATTTCTACCTATCCCCCTTCCTGGGTTAGTTGGGATCTGTTGACTTTTTAAAGGGTTAGAGGACATCTATGATAATTGCACACCCATTTCATACTTGTTTTTTCTTGCTGCCAAAGTTGGTGTGGTTGACATCCATCATAGAGAACATCATAAACCACAAATCTGGATTTAATTCATCGGAGATCAATCAACATGCCAGCATTTGATGCTTCTTTATAACTAATATAATCATATTTCTTAATTTGGACAGAAATTAAATTCTTAAAGGTAATACACAGTGTTGGTCAAGGTCATGGATTTGGTGGAAATGTTTTCCTTGGTCCATCTAGATGACCTAAGACCAAATTGATTCCTAATTTTCTTCAAATAGCATTGGAAGCTAGAAAAGGACAACTACAGTCGGCGATATCTGTCCGGCCAGACAAATTTGTTTTTCCCTTTAAAAACAGTGTTGTCCTTTGAAAATTTCCCAACTTTCCTTTATTTTGTGATGTATCAACATGAATAGAACCTTACCTGTGAAAGTGTCGTGATATCTGTTTGTAAAGTCTTTGTAATGATAAGCCTGAACAAAGACTAGCCAATGTTTATGTTATTGTGTCATGACCTATGAGTCATACCCAGGTCAGGACACAGGGAGTGTGTTGTTTGGTTCTTTCAACATGGAACCACATATTAAAGACTTACACGCGTGGCGAGCGATTTCATTGGCCACGAGAAATGTCATGTACGCTGACGCCGTCCAACTCCCTTGTGAAACCGTTTCGCCTAATGCAAACTACGCGTGCTCGAGGGGCAAGCGAACACCAAAGTGGTCGTCTTTCCCGCAGCACCCAATTTCAAACATGGCCGTCCGAACTCTTCCGAGCGACGCACACACACAGACGCACGATATAGAAATCAAACCGTGTGCATAGGAATCGCCAGCTCGCTATCCCCGCTCGAGCTGTCTCAGCGATCAGCTCACATTACGTACGCACGAAAGAAACGTGCACATTGCGCAATATCGCAATCTGTGTATGTTTCTTGTGTTGTCAATTGCATCTTAAAAAAGCAAAGAAAATATACTACATTGTTACCGCACAGTTATTTTTTTTCACATTCTAATAATATACTGTATAAGCTATAAATTAGTTAGTAGATTTATAATCTGGATTCTTATAGAGGGTCTAGTTATAGTATACTACTGAATTGAACAGCTGTTGTACTCGGCCGCGCTTTATACTACCAAACGTAAACAAGACCGAAAATTACTGCTGCATGCTGTATGCTGCAACCTGCGATCGCGATTGCACGTCTACTTTCATGTGCGGTGTAAATTTTGGTGTTTGTCTTTATCGAGATCTCGTCACCGGTAATTGTTTTATTATATATCCGATCGTCTCTAGAGGCTTTATTAGAACGTTAAGTTTGAATTATATTTGCTATCTTGCGCACAAAGCTTGGTCTTTGATGTATTTTTGCAATGCAGTGACACTCGACCTGCTGACACTCGCTGCAGTGACACTGACAGGGACACTGACCTGCTGACACTCGCTGCAGTGACACTGACAGGGACACTGACCTGCTGACACTCGCTGCAGTGATACTGACAGCCCTGGACACTTTGATTTTGAAACTGAAAATTTGACTTGAGCAAATTTAGAGTGTCAGGACAGATCAGACAGACTGTTTTGCAGGTCTGATACTGACACTGACAGTGCAGTGACATGATATGACTGAGAATGGTGCGCATACGCACGTACAGAAACTGGACACCCGCGCACGTACAATTCCGCTCGGTAAACAGCTTCGTGACCGTACTTGTGTGTCGCCATCTGCGGCTGAAATTAATCAGGAAATCCCCTGCGTGACTGCCTTTAAATAGTTGCTACTACCAAGCTTACAAATGACTGTCTGAGCCTCATCATTACATTATAACAGTAAGATCAGAAACAATTTTATCCATGAGATATTCAACATCAAGCGAATTAGCCGTATTTATCGAGTACCAGATAAATAACCAAAATCAACACTAAACACGCGATTTCTCGAAAATACAGGCATTTCAGAGCGATTTTTTTTTGGCGGGGGTGCGTTCTACCCTCATAAGTGTATCCAAAAACTATAAAATTAAGGAAATCTAATTTTACCTCTTCGACTTTTACCAACACGGTGCAATACCTTTAAAACACTTACCACAGATTCTTCCCTCTGTACTTGAAGAAATATCTGAATCCGGTTTCTTCAAATCTTTCTCTTTCTTCTGCCTCTGCTTTATCTATTAATTCCCCATGGTAATGGAGTAAAAACTCCCCACTATGAAAGTTTTTTGTAGTGAAAACAGCTCTACCTGCAGAGTACAAGAGATAACAATAAATAATGCACTGTTTTTGAAGATGGTATTACAAAGCCAAACTACATGGATTCTCGACTGAGCGCAGTTAAAATGTATGCCTCTGCTATTGCCAGATCTAAAATATATTACACATTTAACTACTAAAATTTTCAAAAACTTAAATCATCTAATCAGATCATCATCACTTCCATAAGCCTATATGAGCCAAGATTGAAATTGATCCGTCAAACGGTTCTTTAGTTATCGCGAGAACGTAGACCTCTGTCACCTTTGACCTTAATACCCCCAAAACTAATCAGATCATTATCCCTCCTACATTTGTATATGCCTCCTATCAATTCATTTCATTATCTAACCATCAAAAAATATACAAAACAAAATAGAAAATTTACACTGACAGACACATGATCAAAATTAAAGTGAAGGTTCGGAGACCCTGGAAAAAGCAAAGCTTACAAAAAGGGGCCACCAAAGTAATGCATAATCACTATTAAAAGGTACAAATTATTCAACAAAAAGAAAATACAATTCAGACTACTTATCCTGATATTGGACACATTGGACACTTAAAATAATCTTGAAGGATGTTAATTCATGAAAAAAGGAGCCTTTCGAAATCACTTATATCTGCACTGGATACCTTACCCTTTCCTGGTAGAATTTTGACACAAAACCCCTTTCTGTCCTTTTCTGTGTAATCTTCTGGGCGGTTGGTATCTGCAGGCTCTCTCAGTCGTCGAGACATTCTTGTCTAGGATAGCGAAGGCAAACAAAACAAAACAAGGAGATTACTGTAATGTGTCTTTCCTATCTTTCCTACTTGCATGTACTCCACCCCGAGATCAAAGATCAAAGATGATTTGATAGTGTGAAATCAATCAAGCATAACAGTACAAATTTCATTGAAATCAGATGGAAAATAACAAAGTTACAGCAATTTGAAATTTGTATTATTTCAAAAAACAATGAATGAGGCTGTGTCCAAAAGTGATGATGTCACAAGCCCGCTTTTTCTTTTGTATTTTATCATATGGAAATCTAAAATATTTCAAATGTCAAACATGGTTTGGCTCCTCATGGAATGTGGAAAGTCATCCTTACTGTAATTTATTCTGATACAAGGGAGCAATTCTTTGTGTACATGTACATCTATAAATGAAATATTGCAAAATTCATATTATAAACTAGATGAATTTGACTGCGCGCAGTCGACGGGTATGCCTCCGCCCTCCCGCACAAATACTTAAGTATTGCCATAATCCTTCATATTTATAGTAACATTTGCTTATCTTATACATGTACCTTGAGTTAGGGCGTAAACTGTTAAATTTACCATTTTACCTTTACCTTTGACCCAAAATTAAGTTTGATGGAATTCTGTCCAATACTTCTTGAGTTAGGGCAGAAACAGTGAAATTTCGGAGTTTGACCTTGATCTTTGACCTTTGACCTTAAGCGGATTTCACCCAAAATGAATTATCTGCATCTCGTAGTGTACATTTGGATTAAGTATGATCAAAATCTGCCCAGGGGTTCTCGAGATATCGTGATAAAAAGATTTTTCACACAAATTTCATTGACCTTTGACCCTCGACCTTGGGCAGATTTCACCCAAAATCTAGTCAGTTCAACTACACCTCATGGTGCACACTTGGGCCAAGTATGATCGAAATCCGGCCATAAGTTAATGAGATATTGCGATAACGAGACTTTTCAGGCCAAGTTCATTGACCTTTGACCTTTGACCCTAGGCAGATTTCATCCAAAATCTAATCAGTTCATCTACATCTCATAGTGTACATCTGGGACAAATATGATCAAAATCCGTCAAAGGGTTCTCCAGATATCGCGTTAACGAGACTTTTCAGGCAAAGTTCATTGATCTTTGACCTTTGACCTTAGGCGGATTTCATCCAAAATCTAATCAGTTCATTTACATCTCATGATGTACATCTGGGACAAATATGATCAAAATCCATCAAAGGGTTCTCCAGATATCGCGTTAACGAGATCATCAGTTGAGAACCTCCCTCAAAGTATAGGAACTGGAAACTGACTTTTGGTGGAATTATATTGACCATTAGATTTTGAATTGATTTATTTCGTGATCACATTTATTATACATGTAGTCTAGTTGCTGCAGACCCTTGTACTGCATGTGTGTACTCCAGGTATGTGATGTAATGACATTTTGTCACAAATTACGATCATGTACATATTCATTCTTGCTACATGACACATTGGCGCTAGTGCACTTTCGCACCGGGTGCCTAAAATCCAAATAAAACCACAAAGTACTAATCAAGAACCCACCTCAGTGTCTCTCTGAGGCTGTTGTCCCGTCCTTTCCTCAAAATCATGAATTTTCCGTAAAAATTCACCGCCGTACACTGCACTCACTGTACGGGCGCTGGCGCTTCGGCATTCACTTCTCGCTCGCACAGATCTGTGCGAGCGAGAAGTGAATGCCAAAGTGCCAGTACAGTGAGTGCAGTGTACGGCGGCGAATTTTACGTAAAATTCACAATTTTGAGGAAAGGACGGGACATCAGCCTCAGAGAGACACTGAAACAGGTTTTTGATTACTTTGTGGTTTACTTTTGATGTTATATCATTAAATTAGGCGCCCGGTGCGAAAGTGCACTAGCGCCGACACATTTTATACATCAGCTCTTGTGTAGATTAGTAATCATAGACCATAATACGGAGATTGCCAAAAAAAGTAAACTGAGCCTGACACACAGGCTACAAAGTAGTTAGTATTTTGTGCATTATTTGAATCTTAGATGACTGTTAGCTTTCAAATTTCACAGACATGTCCAACATAACTAGCCTGAGGTTCATGTAAGGTTTTGCTGGATTTGGGGAGGTCTGCAAAAGGGACACCCTACCTTTAATGAAATTTTCACTGTTTTGCATAAGTTTAGTTTTACTCTATAAACCCTTTGCACGCAAATGTTGCAAAATTGCACATTTGTACACTCAAATTCAACAATCGTAATAATTACTTTTCTCCATCACATTTTCACTAGTTAGAGAAGAAAAAAATGGCCTGAGTGCTGAAGTAACATCTACATGTATAACATAATATCCAGTATTATTGGTGCAAAGTTATAAAAACAGAGAAATAAATGGGGGCGAGTTTCATTTTCAAGCTCCACCCTAATTTTGTGGGCAGGCCATTCTCCTATGTCAGCGAGATACATGCATGTAGATGGAAATAAATTTACCAAACTACAATGTTCTGCTTTGATGCTTTTTGACTTTCCTCATTTGATAATCTTTAAACAAAATGTGTATAATTATTCATATCACAGGAAACAAGACAAATACGACTGCGTCTCCTATATGCCTCCGCCCTAAGCTACCCTAAAGGCAATATAGGAAATCGATGAAATTATTACAATGAGACATACTATCACCAAGTTTCCACCCTATATCTCTAGTTGTTCTCGAGATATCGCAATAGCAAGGCTAAAACCTATAATTTCTGAAATTGACCTTTGTGACCTTTGACCCCAATATCAAATCCGATCATCTTCCTATGGTAATTCACACTATCACCAAGTTTGAGCCTTGTAACTCCAGTGATTTTTGAGATATCGCGATGACAAGGCTAATATCTAGGATTTCAGAAATTAACCTCTGTGACCTTTGAACTTGAACATAGTTACTCCAAAATCTAATCAGATTGTCTTCCTATGGTGGTATATACTATCAAGTTTGAAGTTCATATCTCAATTACATGTAGTTCTTGAGATATCGCGATAACGAGGCTAACACCTGGAATTTCATAAGTCGACCTCTGTGACCTTTGACCTAGTTACTCCAAAATCTAATCAGATCGTCTTCCTATGGTGGTATATACTATCATCAAGTTTGAAGTTCATATCTCAATAAGTTCTTGAGATATCGTGATAACGAGGCTAACACCTGGAATTTCATAAGACGACCTCTGTGACCTTTGACCTAGTTGCTCCATAATCTAATCAGATCGTCTTCCTATGGTGATACATACTATCATCAAGTTTGAAGTTCATACCTCTGGTTGTTCTTGAGATATCGCGATAACGAGAAAGCATGACGGACGGACGTACATGTAGGACGGACAACCCGAAAACATGATGCCTCCGGCACCACCTTCGGTGGCAGAGGCATACAAATAATATTTTCTGTATGGGGGTACTTTTCCTTCGTCAATTCCAAATTTAAATTTTGTATTGAACCCAATGGTAATTTACAAATGTACATTGACAAGTCTCATGTTACTGCATTCTTCCACTCTGAGTTTATATACATGTACGTGTACATCCCGAAAGAAATTTCAGGTTTCATATTGTGTTTTATAATCTAGCTGTTTTGATTTTTGTAGATTACTTGAAAAGCTTCATTTCTTTTTCATCTATTTACACCATAAACTCAGTGTGGAAGAATTCATGTAACATGAGACTTGTCAACATTCTACTAACACAAATATCATTACATGGGGCAAGATGAATTTTCAAAGAAAGTTTAGGAGTTTTAGAAGGTGAAGAAAGAAAATAATAAACATATATTGTAAAAATTACATGTATAATGACAGTTAACATACTCTCTGTATGTAAAGGAGCGAATCTGCATCTCGTTCGAACGAGTGAATGGACTTTCACTCGTAATTGAGCTGTAAACCACTCATGTTTGAGTGGCCATGACGATGTTCTCAGTCCCTCAAAAAGCGAGCCAAATCATTGCTCAAAAACGTAAAACGAGTTAAACTGGATTATTCTCACTCGTTTATAACGAGCAAAAGGGAGAGCTAAGTAACATTCTTTCGTAACTAAGCGAGCCCATGGTTTATTTAGTCAAAGACTAGTCCACAAATACTAATTTTTTTTTTCAAACTACATTTATGTAATCAGGTAAAAAAAAATTGTTGCCAATTTGAGGAGTGAAAGCTGATTAATTTAGACCTCAGGAAAGTTCTATACCTCTGTGGGTTAGAAGTAGTTGCGACTGATTCAAATCAAACTCAAGTTTCGATAGATCTTAATTGTGTACTTAAGAGATAATGGGCTGTATGCATAAAAAGTAGCAATTGCTTGTGCTAGCCTTTTACTTGAATCCGTATGCATAAACATAAACAATTGCTTGCAAGCAAATGCTTTTGCTAGCAAGCACAAGCAATTGCTTAATGTCCACAAGCAATTGCTTAAAGATCAAGCATTGCTTAAAAACGTATGCATAAAACGAACCTTTTGCTTGTTCTGATAAGCAATTGCTTACGTTTTTTTAAGCTCCGTCATAGCAGCTTGAGCTCTTGCTTAATCGGGACGTTCGCGGTTAAGCATCATGTTTATGCTCGTTAGAGAAAGACCAAAGTTGTACAGGAGTAGAATAAATCGAGAAGAAATTGCTCCCGAGACCTATCGGAAACTATTCCGTTTCGACAAAGAGAACGTTGAGTGGTTAGCACACAGGTTCATACCTGAACATGATGAAAAACGGGTGTGTGTATTTGGGTGTGCGCTTGTGTGTGCATGTATCGGTGTTTTTTTTTCATTTTGTTCTGAAATATGTCATCCTGGAATGTTATACTGCCATGTCAGGAAAGGCTACCCCACACGCATGACATTTGAATACACTACTAGTATGCGAAACCCGCCTTTGTTCTCCCATGAATGATGTTCGAACCGGCGTGACGTCGCTAATGTTGAGATCGTAAGCAATTGCTTGCTGGAGGCAAGCAAAAGGTTTGAGCACAAGCAAAATGTTATGCATACGGATTTAAGCAATTGCTTGAGCTTGATCTTTTGCTTGACAAGCAATTGCTTGTGCTTGAAGCAATTGCTTGCAAGCAATTGCTACTTTTTATGCATACGGCCCAATGAGATCAATTTAGATTTGAGTTTGATTTGAATTGATTGCAACTCTTTGTAAGATGGACCCCTGGCTTGTTACTTTGGTCCTTGCGCAAAAGCACAAAATTTACAATGCAATGCGCAAATGATACTTAGATGGCGTCATGAAAATATAAGTCCATACTTTGATGATCTCATAAAGAGGTACTTGTGTTATTAAAGTCAATGTACATGTGTGATGACAGGGCATCATACCATCAGAAACCTTACAGATTTTTGTCCTTCATATAATATACAGGTAGTGTATTTTGACAACAAAAAACAGCCTACCATATCCATAAAAATCTGTTGGTGAACTTTCCATGGCAATACATTTTGTGAAATTTTCCAGCTTTTTTATGATGTGCAAGTATTGCAACTAAAATTCAGCCTTCACTACTGTAGCATGTAAATGAAACAGAATGGGCAGCAGGGAGTTGTTGTATGAATTTCCATCCCTTTTTATGGTAAATACCCAAGGAGCGCTTAATTACTCTCCCACAAAGTGATTAAGGAGAGTTGTACATGTACATGTAGGAGAGCTATCGCTCTCACTGACTCACTCCCCATTGTAATCCAGTCCCTTGTGAAAGATTTCAAAATTTTCAGTTGAAGCAAATAATTACAACATTGATGAGGTCCCCCAGTGATGAGGTACTAAGTGGAGTAAGTGTAAATGGACTAATGTTAAAATGCTCACCTGCCTTCCAATTTGTGCCTCTGTCATCTTTTCTGGTCTTTCGGCTGAAAGTAAAATATGTACCGGTATGTAAAATGCAAGTTGAATAGGCACTAATTCCTGGTTGTACATGTATACAACATTTTTTTTTTAAAGCAAGTCACAATGAGACAACGCCTGTAATTACATGTACTACCACGATTTCCAATTTTCACTAAAAAAATTAAAAATTAAAACAAACTAAAAGACCATGTTAAACCAGTAACGGTACTTGCAGAAGACTATCAAGTCAACCATATTAAACTTTGAACAAACTTGACCCTAGAAAGCCGAGTTATTTGAACCCATCTTATGGCGGGGGGGGGGGGGGGCCCCGGGGGGGGGGGGGGGGGGGGAGATCTCGGCCGTCAACCAATTGCGATGAAAATTGGCACGCACGTTGCCCAAGACGTAATCTACACATTTGCATAGTCAATTGGTCCAAAAAAGTTAATTTTTAATCATAAATAAATTAAGCTAATTTTGCATAAAATCATAATTATGCTCTAATTCATTCAATAAATCTCCAAAACTGCTAAATTTTGGTTTTAGATACTTTTGTAGGATTCTGATCAAATGTACAAGTTTTTTGGTATCATTTTTTTTTCTTATGTATTTCTTATGTATTTCTTTGTTTTTTTTTATTAAATATGTTGGCTGCACTATTACGATCATGAACAGCAAGAAATTAATTTTAATCAGTAAAAGCAAAAATAATCATACATTTAATGCATTTTGGCTGGAACACAATTTGTATTGGAATTCTAGGCCTACCCGGTACATGAAATCACGTTTTTGAGCAATTTTCGGTCTGACATGAAAGTATGAAATGCTGCGTAACTTCGGAACCGGGTACCCGGATATCAGTGCGCGAGGCTTGAAAGTAAAAAGTCATGAAACATCATGTCAGCTGCTTTGCGTGTTGCGAACATATTGCGCGAATATGTCCTCATATTGTTCCAATTACATAAGAATAAACATGTGCCTGATATGTTTATGTTCCGTGTATGGGGTGTATTATTTCCGATGAAATTAAGAGTAAAGATCCGATGGGGATCGTCAAAAAAGAGGCCACCACTTGCCATGCCCGCCGCGCGGAGCTATGGGCGAGACAGCCGAGCGCGATTTGCGTGTGTACAGCGGGTGTGTCGTTACTGCATTTGTTTTCCATGTGTTTGCCGCGTAGCCATAATGCAGTCTCTGGTCGGAGATCGATATAATTTCACTGTTTAATTGCAAAATTTCCAGTCTTCAAATTAATTTTATGACAAATCCTTTTGTTCATGCGAGTTTATTAGGGTATGCTTTCATATCATTGTGCAATGGAAGCGAACTATTACAAAAAATTTGGGGGTCTCCCCAGAAACTTGATTTGGGCTTTAATACATGTATGTATATATATATTCAATCTTTTAACCCTTTGCCTTCTGAATTGTTTATTTAGGCTCAATACAGGGATCACTTGGTTCCCGTAGCCAACGGATTAAAATAATTTTCAAGTGTAATTGCAAGTTCTACATATAGAAAGGGCACTTGACATGCCCCAACATATAACAAAGCATGAATAAATTGAATAAGTTAAAAGGCAAAATGTGTATCTTAATCCTAAAAAGACTACCAGACTATTTTGAAGGTATTGATAGCCTCAATCAATAGTGTGCTTTCGTTTTGGACGACGGAGCCTTCTGCGACGGTAAATAAAATATTGACCCATCTGCGCATGCTCAAATCTGCATGTTCGTCCGTCGTCCAAAATCTATGACGGTATTCGGGGTATTTTACCGTCGTGCCGACGACGACAACGTATAGCAAGGTCTAACAGTATGAGGCCGTGCATGGTACCTTGCTTTTAATAGAAAATCAAGGAATAACATAAGGAAAAGAGAGAAAAACAATGAATAACATAAGGAATTAGAGAGAAAAACTATGAATAACATAAGGAATTAGAGAGAAAAACAATGAATAACATAAGGAATTAGAGAGTAAAACAATGAATAACATAAGAAAAAGAGGGAAAACCAATGAATAACATAAGAAAAGAGAAAAACAATGAATAACATAAGGAAAAAAGGGAAAACCAATGAATAACATAAGGAATAGAGGGAAAAACAATGAATAACATAAGGAAAGTGAAAGAAAACAATGAATAACATAAGGAAAGAGAGAAAAACAATGAATAACACAAGGAAAAGAGGGAAACACAATGAATAACATAAGGAAAGGGAGAAAAACAATGAATTACATAAGGAAAAGAGAGAAAAACAATGGATAACATAAGGAATAGAGAAAAAAACAATGAATAACATAAGGAAAAGAAGGAAAACAATGAATAACCACTTGACTGCGACTCACTAATTTCCCATTTTACCCCGCGCACAGTGGGCCAGAATGAGACCAAAGTGCGCCAAAAACAATTAGTGAATATGTGTAACGATTCCAACAATCTGGAGAACCTAATCTGTACACTTCCAACTAGAGCAACGGGTATTGTTGGACTGGACTGCGGGCATGCTCCGCGTGCACTCATGTGTCCCATCCCATCTATTGTGTCTATTGTACTTATTGTTCGCTGCTTTGACGAATGGCTCAGAATGCTCAAAAACTGTGAAAACATTGCTTAGGAAAATGGCGTATAACTCAAAAGTATGCGGATATATGCAGCTAAATTTTACATGACAGAAAGCCAAGACTCTGATCATGAGGCCAATATATCAGTTTACGTGGGACTAGGTGGGAATCAAAACTTATTCATTGCACTGTTCAAGAAAATGTAATTTCATAGTATGTTCTTGGGGTTTATATCTAATTAGTTATGCAAATTTATGCATTTCAAGCCATTGAAACAGGACATATTTCAGAATGTGTTGTTACTAGAAGCCACACAGATTTATAGCCTAATCTGTCAAAAAATTTAGCTAGAATTACGTATGCGCCAAAAAGTAAAAAGTTTCTAGTTTTGGTCCAAATCTGACATAAATTTCAACTTCAAGATAATTTTTAGTATACTCAGTCCGTTTCAGAAAGAAATATTGGAAATAGATATTGTCCAATATTTTATCTTTCATATGCATGCAAGAAAAGTAGAAAAAATTTCACTCGCCAAACTGACTTTTGGCGCAGTTTGGGGTCTCCCTGGCCCACTGTGCCGCGGTGCTCCAATGCAATTTCCCATATAGGCAACACACACACTTTCACCAAAATGCATTTAGTGGGACGGCTTGTAATTATTGGAATCAAATCTATCATTTTCAATTCAAAATCACTCCCCTAAATTCATTATCACATCGCCACACTCGTCCGATGCTGCACTAAAATCATCCTTACTGCAATCATCAAAAGTCTCATCCATTATCACTGTTTTTTCAGAGAAATTGCATCTATCGACAACCATCGAAAACCACCGTGAACGCCATTTTGTACAAAAAGTATGTTGGCTGAAGTTTTCACCCAAAAGATTTGCTTTTTTCAGAAGCTAGAGTGCCATAAATTTTATAGCATTAGCGCCATCTGTTGGCCACATTATAGAGGCTGAATTTGATGTGCTATAAGCCTAGGGGTACAAGGCATTGCGGAGTGCCGTTGCCTACAACAAGACAATGCATGAACACGTCATATGACGTGCTCAGCACAGAACGGCAAAACGGAGAGCACATCATATGACGTGCTCCGCAGCCAAGTGGTTAAGGAAAGGGAGAAAAACAATGAATAACATAAGGAATAGAGAGAAAAACAATGAATAACGAGGGAATAGGGTCAATTCGTCGCCGTCCTGAAAAACGAAACAAGTTTTAGGGAGGATGGACACGTTGCACGCCCGACGGTAAAGTCACTTTTTTTATCCATCGTAGAATGCTCCGTCGTCCAAAACGAAAGCACACTAATATCTCGACCATGACAAAGCCAATCAACATTTTGCCCTGATTTTAAGAACTGTGGAAAGGCAAATTCATCGTTATTTTTTTTAATGTTAATGGGCAATTCAAGCATGACGGATGGGACATCCAACCCTCACTTTTGTGTATCTTGGCCTCATATTTTGAATTTTATGTCGCAGTATTGCTTTCATTACGATAAAAAAAATCAGAAAATGTGGTTAACATTTCTGCAATAAAATTCTTCATTTTTATTTTACGTACCAATTTTTGATGCCTCAAGTTGACGGGCTCGCTCATCCAACATCCTTGCAAAAGATTCCACTTCTGAGTCAGAAACCAATGACTCTTCATCATCGCTGTTGGTCTGCTCAACTGCAGTATGTGCTTTGCTCTGTGTTGACATATAGATATTTTTTTTCAGCTCAGGAAGCATCTGCAAGCCTGGTAGCTCTGCATCATCTACATGTACATGCACGTTGTTAGTCTGTCCATCTGCAGCCAGTGAATTGCTCTGTTTAGATGCTTTTTTGAGACCGAGAGCTAGCATCTGTCCCCCTCGAGAACTATACATTTTAGATACTTAAGATAAAAGGAAGGATAAAATTAGTAGGTAATAAATAGAAAACTACATGTACTGTAGTGATGCCAATACTCTGCCTAGCGTGTGAACTCGGCCAGGTAACCCAAATTGGTTCAGTGACGGCGCGTTGTGCTACCCACGCGTAGCGCATGACAGCCAGGGCATAGCGCACAGCGTTAGCACAACAAATACGCTAACAATGTGTGAGTGAGCAGCACAGCGCGCTGTCACTGAACCAAGGCAGGTGAGCTGGCCAAGTTCACCCGCCAGGCTGAGTATTGGCATTACTACGGTATTTTCATTTTAATAGAGGGAGTGATGTGATAATAAACAAGACAAATTTGACTGCATCTCCTATGCCTCTACCCTAAACTACCCTAAATGCAGTATAGGAAAATGGATGGAATTATTACAATGATGAGACATACATGTACTATCACCAAGTTTGAACCCCATATCTCTATTGGTTCTTGAGATATTACAATGGTAAGGCTAAAACCTGTAATTTCAAAAATTGACCTCTGTGACCTTTGACCGTTGACCACAAAATCTAATCAAATCATCTTCTTATGGTGATACACGCTATCACCAAGTTTGAGCCTCATAACTCCAGTGGTTTTCGAGGTATCGCGATAAGGCTAATATCAAGGATTTCAGAAATTGACCTCTGTGACCTTTGAACTGAAACCTAGTTACTCCAAAATCTAATCAGATCATCTTTATGTGGTGGTATATATTATTACCAAGCCAAGTTTGAAGTTCATATCTCAAGTAGATCTTGAGATATATCGCGATAACGAGGCCAACACCTGGAATTCCATAAGTCGACCTCTGCGACCTTTCACCTTTGACCTTGTTACTCCAAAATCTAATCAGATCCTCTTCCTATGGTGGTACATACTATCATCAAGTTTGAAGTTCATACCTCAAGTGTTTTTTGAGATATCGTGATAACGAGAAAGCAGGACGGAAGGACGGACGGACGGACAACCCGAAAACATGATGCCTCCAGCACCACCTTCGGTGGCGGAGGCATAAAAATAGAAAGGGGTGGCAGCTCAACAAGGAAATCTTTACAGTAAAGTGGGGAACGGACAGAGAACTGGCGCATGTGTTGCATCACTTGCATGTATTTTTTTTTTTTTTGTTTTTAATAGAATACTTTAACTCATGCTTTTTATCCAAAATCAAGAGAAAACGATGATACTTACATTTGTATCATGACATTGCCAGTGGTATATTAATAAAAATTGGTACATGACTTTAAATTATAGGTGTCAAAATCTATGTTTTGGCTGTTGTTGTTTTTTGTCTAATTCTTGGATGATAAAAACAGGGCTGTTTCATGGATTTTCGGGGTCAAACACTGCAGCTTACCAAATGTATATACATAAATTAAAAATTGAGCAAGTGTCACAGGAAACTAGGTCTGAATATATTAAATTTAAAACTAGGCTAGTACTAGGTGGGATATTCCAGCTTTAACACTGGAGTAAGTAAAGTAGACTGCCTGAGATTTGATCGCTAGTTAGCCAATTATATTTCCTGGGTAAATCCTGGCCCCGAAATTCCATAAATCATGTCTAAAGTTTGAATATATGCGTGCAAAATGAGTTAGTGCGGCGACATAGGTACCTGTAAGTCAAGTTTTGCCGTATCAAAATGACATGCCTGTCTTAAATGGTGAAAAAACATTGTTTTTGTAAATATTTTTGTGAGATTTTTTGCATTAATGTTTATAAGAATATGAAAAAAGGCATGACAGTGATATTTTTGGACATAAATATTTACCTTATATTGAAATTTAGGTAGACATTTAAGGTGCGCAGACGTCACATAGGGCCCCCTGTAATACAGACAGCTGGTATCCAGACAAAATTGGCAATTTCAAGAACTTTGCAAGCAATATTATATTTCATAATTTGTTTGACTTTGACTTTGACAATTATTGCAAAGCACGGATATTCACAATTATCTGTGCTAGTATTTCTAACTTAGATCTAGCCATAGCCATAGACCCTACACAGTGACTTTTTGTGACTTTTGTAGTGACTAACGCGACGGTGTCCATTTTCCTTTGACAAAATCAAACGGTACATTAAGCTACGCACCAGTTTTAATACAGTAAATGAATGTAATTTTTTTTTGTCTGTTTCAATGTTGTGAATTCATGATGATTTCATGAAATGATGAAAATACAGTACACAAATGATTTTCCCCCAAAGTTTTTGTGATATCTTCGATAGACTTGTTGTTTTCTAATCTATCCCAAACATTGAGCGCATAGAACGCGTATTAAGGAGTGCGTAGCTTAATGTACCACGTAGCTTAAGGTACCATCACCATATGGTGGGGGTACCAAAAGCTACGCGGGTCCTAAAGCTACGCACACCATATAATACGCGCTACTGTATGCAGTGCGTAGCTTAAAGACCCGCGTAGCTTTTGGTCCCCCCATCATACATAGGATTAGGAGATTTCTTTCTATGGGAGACTGCATGTGTCAATCTCCTCAGCAAAATCACTGGCTGGAATGCCAAAACAATCTTATTTTTAATTAAATGCCAAAGAAGTTACAAGAGATTCAATCTGAAAAGATTGTGATGGAAAAGGATATTGAATCGTACTTTATTATTAGGTAGTCTAGGTTTTATCCCCAATTTTGCTGGTAGTCTGGACACTCTATCCTCATCAGGCACCCAATTCAGCGGCAGAAAGCAATAAAAGCATTGGTAAGTTTGAAATATTATATTAATATGAGTACTTTTTAGGACTTGAATACGTACATTATGTTACCAAGTTATAACCTATGCAGTAAATGCAAATATACAGGGTTTTTTTTAGTAAAATAGTAGCCAAAAGATTACCACGCTGCGAACCTTTTTAGTCGCAGGTGTGGTATATACGGTATAAAAGTTTTAAAATATCATTGTGGCAAAATGCGTTTTTTTTCCCCCATTACTTTAGCCGTAATATTGATGAAAAGTGAAAAAAGGTCTCAGGAGGCAGGCCCCTGGACGGTCTCACGAGGGAGGCCGGAGGCAATGAGACCCATGCCTGCAGGGGCCGGAGGCGGTCCGCCTACTTTAAACTAGAAGTTGTAATGTTGCTGCCACTGTGATTCTAGTCACACCTGCAGCCCTAAGTGCAATATAAGGGGGTATTGCATTGTATATGGAGTTGTGCACTATCTGAGGACTGTACAGTACTCAGCTTGAATGAACTATTGGATAAAATCCTTTTTTTACTATTCAAATGTTATTGCCAAGTCGTGTTTTTTCAACCTTATGTTTATTTGGTACTAATTTAATAAGAATATTATTTTGGATTAGTGAAATCAAATAGACTCTACAGATAAGTAGTAATTTTGAGGCAAAGTTTTATTGACCAGAGGCAAATTTTTACTGTTGGGCGAATGGTATTGGTTGCAGGTGTGATTCAAGACCGATAAATTTGTCTCCTTCAGGGTCTTTTTAAACAAATTCTGACATTAATGGCTGACCCATTCTAGAGACAGATCGCTACGTATGCCAGCGCTATGCGGGCCTCCTGTTCGAAAAAAATCAGGCCGGAAAAGGTGCATTTTAGCTAAAAATAAATCTGCTTCCAGTTGGGTGAAAATCTAGTCATTTTCCACTCGTGTACGAGTCCCACTCGCGTCAACTAGCGAACGGGAAGCTGCCTGCAGTACCCGAAGTTTCGGCAGTGAACGTGATCGCGGGCTGGCAGTAGGCCCGCATAGCGCTGGCATACGTAGCGATCTGTCTCTAGAATGGGTCAGCCATAAATGTCAGAATTTGTTAAAGAAAGACCCTGATTCCTGAAAGAGACAAATTTATCGGTCTAGAGACTAGATCTAGAACTTGTGTGATTCTACTTCTAGTCCAATAAAGCAGAAAAGGAAGCAAATGCCTGGTAATGGTAAATAGTCCTTTGTCGTGACCTTTACCTTGCGTTGTGTAGTTGTTTGGATCATCCTCAGAGACTCAGATTCAGAAGCATGCCATTAAATTTTGCATTTGAAAAACTCAGAATGATCTTATTAATTTGAAAATTTAAGATAGCTTTGGCCTTTTGCCTTTGCCTTTTGCATGGACTGGTTTATATTTTACGTACCGGTAGATCTATTCTAGTCTAGATCTCTAGATCTATCTCTCATCTAATTACAGTACTGCCACTAAGGGGGAATGTACAGTTTAGCAGATGAGATCTAGAGTGACGTAGGAGGCGGGGCCTCCGTTACTAAGGCTCTATATAGAAGCGATTTCAGCCCGAAGGGCTGAAATCGCTAGAGAGCGTTTTGGGGCCCCAAAAAGTCGAAAATCGGGTTCCCCGTCAAAAAGTAGTTTAGTAACCTACTTGTAGGTTGTTTTTAAAAATTAGAGCAAAAAACCGTCGATCTGCCAAAATAATCGGCAAAAACTAAAGTAAACAAAAATACGGAACTATTTTCATGACGTCAGCTTGGAAGAAGAATCTAGCTGGAAATTATTGAAGTATTGAAAAACATGCACTGCCACTGCGCATGTCAAGCATGAACTAGCTAGCTCTTGCGCGTAGTTAAGTGTGTGAACTGTGCAATGCATTATCACGTACGCAGCGCTGAGCGCTTATGCACACAATATATAATACACAAGACGTAGACTAGACAAACGCGAATTTTTAACAGCTGTAGACTCTAGCCTAGGTTTTCTTAGCCATCTAGATCATCAAATCGGATTTGGATTATCAAAAAAAGGTAAGCAGTATCTTGAATATAGGTCTTAGCCTTAGCTAGACTAGTTTTATAGTGATTTAATCCTAAAATCAGGGGTAAACCCCCCAGACCCCCCTCGGCATTGATGCAATTTTTTTACAAATCGCCGACGACGCTGTTATGGCTGCTAACTAGATCATGTTAAGCCCCATATTATACAGTCCAGTACCTCGGCCAGACTAGCTACATGCGCATTAATATCTAGAGATCTACCTTAGCAACGTTACGTCACATCCTTTTTGATCGCCGAGTGGCTATCCGCTAAACTGTGCTAGTACAATTAATTAATAACATATTAATTTTGTCCCATTAGTCTAGAAGATCTAGTCTAGCCTACATAGATTCTACATAATTTTTTACCGTCTGCCATCTGGCTCACATCTACGAGGTAAATGGTTCATATGAACCATTTACAAACCGTTAGTGTATTTTTATAGATATAGACCTAGATCTATGTCATAGCGCCACCTAGATCTATAGATGCACATACATGCCAACATTTGAAAATCATAAATCTGTACAAATTATGCTATTTTCCAAAAAAAGAGGAACAATCCTAACTCTCCTATTCAATGCTACCTACAGACAAATTTGTGTACAGGAAGAGGAACACCTGCATTAAAATGATAATTATCTTCTCCCAAAAAGAGGAATGTTCCTCTTTAATCTGAACAGTTAGCATGTATGGATGCATCGAATATAGAGTTGTGTTTTACAAAAGTTCATTTATGAACTTTAGCTTGAGTAAACTTTGTGAAAATGAGATTGCTAGACTCTAAGTCATCTATCTAGATCTAACTAGGCCTAGAGTCTACTTTATGAATATTTAGAACTGTTTCAACATGAATATTATTTTGAATTAGCCTAGAATCTAGTGAGAACAAAAAGAGATGGATCATAATTTTCAAGAAAATTTCCAATGATCAGAAGGCAACTAGACTCTAGATCTAGTTACCATTGGCCGAATGGTAATGGTCCCTTGTGTGATCTGGCTTTCAATTTTTCCTGTGCAAGATATCTTGTTACAACATAAAATTAAGTGTATGGGACTAAGCTAAGCTATGCGTCTATTCGTAGCCGCACGGAAAGTCCGAAACTACTCAAAATTCGAATCTTTATTTGAATCATATGCATGATTTACACATGAAAACTACTTACCCAGGGCAGAATGAAACACCGGATTTCAAAATTCCGCTAAACTTTCCACTAAATATGCTTCATTTTACTAAGCACGAAGGTTTTATCTGGTCAAAACAAATATTATCGCTATTTTTCGTCAGCGCTGTTTATTGAATTTCGTACGGTACGATAGCTTAGGCCTATCGATATCCAGACGCGCGCGCATGTTCGATCGTCCGAAAACGCACGAATAATCAAACTGGTCAATTTACAGGGGTAAAATTTTCGAAAAACTGAAAAAATCCACCGAATGAGATAAAAATCTCCAGATAGGAAAAACAAGAGTCCCAAAATATGTTAGTAAAGAGATAATAAAGATATAATCCCAAGTTCAGGTAGATTCGCTAGATTTGTCTCTTCCCCTTAGAGCTGACTTTTAGACGACGCAAGATATAACGATGCCAATTCTCCCAAGGGTTTAACACCCCTGTCATGGAGAGATTATGATTCAATCTAAATGTCGATTTCAGTAGGTGATAAAGTCCCGTTTATAGCCTTGATTGAGTCTCTAAACAGCTGGGATCGTACCAAAACTGCTATGCAAAACGTTGCAGGCAAGGTAATTATTCCCCCTAACTAGACATTCCCCGTAAGCCACAGTTTCGAAGCATAGAAATTGCCCGCAAGTCGCAGTTAAGGTTATAATAATAATAATAATAATAATAATAATAATAATAATAATAATAATAATAATAATAATAATAATAATAATAATAATAATAATAATAATAATAATAATAATAATAATATAATAATAATAATAATATAATAATAATAATAATAATAATAATAATAATAATAATAATAATAATAATAATAATAATAATAATAATAATAATAATAATAATAATAATAATAATAATCTTTTATAGTCCATATTTTGTAATCTTTTATTAAGTTAAACCGAAAATGGAAATTCTTTTTGCCCAATTGATCGTGAGCCCGGCAGCCACTGAGCAGCGCCAGATCGACATTGCTCTATCCCTTATTGTTGAACGCCAAACAAGGTCTTTTAACGTCTTTTGATATGACGCGGACGGGGTTCGAACCCTCGACCTCCCGGTTGTGAGGCGGACGCTCTACTGACTTAGCCAACACAGGTACATGGACAGGGGCAGGGGCGGCGATCCTGGGCCCGATAGGGGGACACGTCGCCCTGGAAATTTAAAAATACAGCTAGAAAGACATATAGCGGAAAGAATTATTGGGCTTAGGGATTTTCTAGAATGCATAATTTCAGCATTCAACATTGCAAAATCTCGCTTGGTCGCTACGCCCCGGCCCTCGCCCGATAACACAAAACTATTAAATGATATGATATGATATGACGCTCCCGGCCGTGATTTATCCATGGTTGGTGTAATAGATATTTTTTTCCTTTCGTTTCTACTAACCTAATTGTGTGCTATCACAATCATGATTGCTTCATGTTCCCTTTAAAGCAGGCGTGTAGCCAAGGGCGGTAGGGGCAGTAAGAGGACATAAGACAAAAAAGGAGCAGACAAAGAAATATTTTTGAAAATTCAGAAAACGGTACAACGAATCGTCTTATTTCTCTAATAATTTAATGACACGTTAAGCTTCTGTGCTTAGCGCGGGAGGGGGAGGGGACTGAATTCAGTGAAGGATTAAAGGCAGGCTTTACTACTTCAGCCAGAAGGGGTTAGACCACCAAGCGAGCCAGCAAGGTCACTGTGACAGGTGGCTATCTCATTAACTCAGCTCTCATTTAACGTAAGAAAAAGAGGATCATGGGGGAACAAAAGACACCGATTGGGGAAGTTTTCTATATAGAGGGAGAATGGAACAACCAATCATCTTCTTCCTCTAACAATATCATTAAACTATGGAAAGTTAAAGCTTCCGCGCTTCGCGCGGGAGGGGGGGGGAGGAACTGAATTCAGACAAGGATCGAGATTCGAGAATGGTACAACGAATCCTCTCCTTTCTCTAATAATTTAATGAAACGTCAAAGCTGCCGCGCTTCGCGCGGGAAGGGGAAAGACTGAATTCAAACAAGGATTAAGAGTCGAGAATGGTACAACGAATGGTCTTCTTTCTCTCATAATTTAATAAAGCGTCCGAAAATTACGCGCTACGGGCGGGCGGGGGAAAACTGAATTCAGACAAGGATTATTTTAGAGTCGAGAATATAACGAATCATCTTCTTTCTCTAATAATTTAATAAAACTTTTGTCATGAAAGAGGCTTTAGCCCCTCCCCCCCCCCCCCCCCCCCGATGAAAATGTCAAAAATTGTACCGGTATGGTGCTTCTGATATGACCTTGTCAGTATTGGTATGTTGAGTTGTAAAAATGGTCTACACACTTTCCAAATTTCCGGCCCCCCCCCCCCCCCCCCCCCCCCCTATTGGAAAATCCTGGATCCGCGCCTGTACTTAGTCTGTGTAAGCGGGCAAAATACAAACCAAAAAAGGTCTGTAATTCTCATATGTTCTCAGGCGCATGCGCGCTTTATCCATGCGCGGGAGATGTGGGAATACCCAGTTTTAAAGGTGTAGATCATCATATCATCGGATTAATAATTATGAACAAATGCAGGAGAGAAACACGGATTATTAACTGAATTAAGAGAGTTTGGAGAAAAGATTCATGAAGCATAAAGTATAATACTAGATTAACTATTTGTATAGATCCAAACACAATTTGTCATATCTTGGCCAGCTTTCAATTCATTGCTAATGGCTCATGTGTCCTTCGTATTATTATGTAGCAAATTGCAATAGTAATTCCTTTTTGCATTCGTTTCGTTTAGTACTCATCAGTAGGATACATTTCTGTATGTTTTGTACTTATCAACAAGATCCTGACTATGATTTGCTTTAATAACTTTTGAATACACGTCATTGTATGTTTGACACGAATAGATTTTATGATTCCTCGAGATAGCCATGTCATGTACGACGTCACTCAGTCGGGTAACAAGCGGGTAACAACGAAAAAAAGGTCTATAATATATCCACGTTCTCTGGCGCATGCGCTCTTTATCCAGCTAGTGTACGAGAGATGTGGGAATACCCAGTTTTAAAGGTGTAGATCATCATATCATCGGATTAATAATTATGAACAAATGCAGGAGAGAAACACGGATTATTAACTGAATTAAGAGAGTTTGGAGAAAAGATTCATGAAGCATAAAGTATAATACTAGATTAACTATTTGTATAGATCCAAACACAATTTGTCATATCTTGGCCAGCTTTCAATTCATTGCTAATGGCTCATGTGTCCTTCGTATTATTATGTAGCAAATTGCAATAGTAATTCCTTTTTGCATTCGTTTCGTTTAGTACTCATCAGTAGGATACATTTCTGTATGTTTTGTACTTATCAACAAGATCCTGACTATGATTTGCTTTAATAACTTTTGAATACACGTCATTGTATGTTTGACACGAATAGATTTTATGATTCCTCGAGATAGCCATGTCATGTACGACGTCACTCAGTCGGGTAACAAGCGGGTAACAACGAAAAAAAGGTCTATAATATATCCACGTTCTCTGGCGCATGCGCTCTTTATCCAGCTAGTGTACGAGAGATGTGGGAATACCCACTTTTAAAGGTGTAGATGAGCATAACGTCGGATTAATTTGAACAAATGCAGGAGAGAAACACGGATTAGTAACTGAATTAAGAGAATTTAAAGAAAACATTTGTGTAGAATAAAATATACTAGATCATTTATTTTATAGATCCCAACACAAGTTGTCATATCTTCGCAAGCTTTCAATTCACTGTTAATCTGTACCCATGTTTTATTTGTGTCCTTTGTACAATTATGTAGCAAAATGCCAAAAAGCAATAGTATTTCCCGAGTATTTCCTTTTTGCCTTAACAAAAAGAGTATAGTGATCAGTCATAGTTCTGTACTTTTTGTACTTATCAAGGTCTGATGACGATGATTTGATATAATACATGATTCCTCGAGATATCCATGTCATACGAAAAAGGTCTTTAATGTTTTCAGGCGCATGCGCTCTTTATCCATGTGCGGGAGATGTGGAAATACCCACTTTTAAAGGTGTAGATCAGCATAACATCGAATTAATTTCAACAAATGCAAAAGAAAAAATCACGGATTAGTAACCAAATGAAGAGAATTTAGAGAAAAGATTCATGAAGAATAAAGTGTACTATAGATCATTTATTTTATAGATCCCTACAAAATTAGTCATAACTATCTTGGCCAGCTTCCAATTCATTGTTAATGGTCAATGTTTTATATCGTCGCTGTTTTCACGAAGTGACGGTAGTGAAAAAATATTGCATTCACTTTGCGTTACGATTTTCCTCACTACCGTCACTTTGTGAAAATAGGGACGATATGTGTCCTTCGTATTACTAGTGATTCCTTTGCGCACTTTTAGTGTAGTGGTCAGTACACTTCTGCACTTGTTGCACTTATCAACAAGTTCCTGACAATGATTTGATTTATAACTTTTGAATACATTGTATGTTTGACACGAATAGATTTTTATGATTCCTCGAGATCATACGATGTCACTCAGTCTATGGAAGCGGGCAACAACAACAAAAAGGTCTATAATATCCATGTTCTCTGTGGCGCATGCGCTCTTTATCCATGTGCGGGAGATGTGGAAATACCCACTTTTAAAGGTGTAGATCAGCATAACATCGAATTAACTTGAATAAATGCAAAAGAAAAAATCACGGATTAGTAACCAAATGAAGAGAATTTAGAGAAAAGATTCATGAAGAATAAAGTGTACTATAGATCATTTATTTTATAGATCCCTACAAAATTAGTCATAACTATCTTGGCCAGCTTCCAATTCATTGTTAATGGTCAATGTTTTATATGTGTCCTTCGTATTACTAGTGATTCCTTTGCGCACTTTTAGTATAGTGGTCAGTACACTTCTGCACTTGTTGCACTTATCAACAAGTTCCTGACAATGATTTGATTTATAACTTTTGAATACATTGTATGTTTGACACGTCTGACGTGTCATAAAAATCTATTCGTCGAATAGATTTTTATGATTCCTCAAGATATCCATGTCGTACGATGTCACTCAGTCTATGGAAGCGGGCAACAACAACAAAAAGGTCTATAATATCCATGTTCTCTGTGGGGCATGCGCTCTTTATCCAGCTAGTGTACGAGAGATGTGGAAATACCCACTTTTAAAGGTGTAGATGAGCATAACATCGGATTAATTTGAAAAAATGCAGGAGAGAAACACGGATTATTAACTGAATTAAGAGAATGTAAAGAGAACATTTGTGTAGAATAAAATATACTAGATCATTTATTTTTATAGATCCCAACACAAGTTGTCATATCTTCGCAAGCTTTCAATTCACTGTTAATCTGTACCCATGTTTTATTTGTGTCCTTTGTACAATTATGTAGCAACATGCCAAAAAGCAATACTATTTCCCGAGTATTTCCTTTTTGCCTTAACAAAAAGAGTATAGTGATCAGTCATAGTTCTGTACTTTTTGTACTTATCAAGGTCTGATGACGATGATTTGATATAATACATGATTCCTCGAGATATCCATGTCATACGAAAAAGGTCTTTAATGTTTTCAGGCGCATGCGCTCTTTATCCATGTGCGGGAGATGTGGAAATACCCACTTGTAAAGGTGTAGATCAGCATAACATCGAATTAATTTGAATAAATGCAGAAAAAAAACACGGATTAGTAACCAAATGAAGAATAAAGTATCCTGGCTCATTTCTGTTGTATAGGTCCCTAAAAATATGTCATTTCTTGGCCAATGGTTCTCTGTGTAATCTTGTAGGGATTTGTTTGTGTATATTTTTTTCTTCAAAATATCGAATTTTGATGAGGGTGTATAATTTCAAATTCAAATCAATTATTGAAAAGAAGTCCTGAAAATAGTTGAATTGTCATTTAAACGACCAAATTTACAAACAGACAAAACAAAAATAAACAAAACAAACGTAATGAAAATTGTCGAGCTATATATAAAGGTACTAGACTATACATAAAATATGATTCAACAAAAAAATAGTAACAAAAATATGAACATCTATTTTGGTGATGACCGATGTAGCTACATACAACAGACTATTAGAGCATAGAGTTATTCGCCGTTTAAACCCTATTGGCATCGAAGGGCTTCCTAATTTAGGGGGGGGCTCCAACCAAAAAGAGGGCAGTTTTGGGGAAAAAGGGGCACTTCAAAAGGGAAAATATACCACATTGGAATATACCCCTACATTGTGATTACATTATCAGGGATGATTGCAATATTTGTTCTCTCTTTGAAAAGGTGAACTTATCAGAAGGGGAAGGGGCATTTGTCAAAGTTAAACGACCACCTATCACATTTGCATATCAGACGTAAAGGAGGCACACATCGGAGGTGATAAGGGTATTTATAAGAATGTGGAATGGGCACCTGTGAGAAATGGGCACTTATCTGAAGTTAAAAGGGGCACTTTTGCTATGTAAAAAGGGGGTACGTTGGGGTTACTTCAAAAACTGGCCCCACCCCAGGAGCACCTCCTCTGCTCCCTATATACATAGCATATACAATGATGGATTAGGAATGCAAAACATAATTTGCCGCTGTGATTCTTTTTACAATTCTTAATTCACGAAAAAATAGAAAAATTTCTGATTAAAAAAGATAATTTCATTGCACTCAGTCAATGCTCATTTCACTTGTGCTTTCAACGACTGTCTATCACCCTTATTATCTATATCTTTCTCATCATCACCATCGTCATCATCACTACCACCATCTTCCTCATCATCATCACCACCACCATCGTAATCATCATCACCACCATCGTAATCATCACCACCACCATCGTAATCATCATCATCATGCACCACCACCATCGTAATCATCATCATCATGCACCACCACCATCGTAATCATCACCACACCATCTTCCTCATCATCGACATCACCACCATCTTCCTCATAATCACCATCGTAATCATGATCACCACCACCATCTTCCTCATCATCATCACCACCATCTTCCTCATAATCACCATCGTCATCATCACACCACCATCTTCCTCATAATCACCATCGTCATCATCACACCACCATCTTCCTCATAATCACCATTCTCATCATCACACCACCATCTTCCTCATAATCACCATTCTCATCATCACACCACCATCTTCCTCATAATCACCATCGTCATCATCACACCACCATCTTCCTCATAATCACCATCCTCATCATCACCACCATCTTCCTCATAATCACCATCGTCATCATCACACCACCATCTTCCTCATAATCACCATCCTCATCATCACCACCATCTTCCTCATAATCACCATCGTCATCATCACCACCATCTTCCTCATAATCACCATCGTCATCATCACACCACCATCTTCCTCATAATCACCATCGTCATCATCACCACCATCTTCTTCATAATAACCATCCTCATCATCACCACCACCATCGACCTTCCTCATCATCATCACATCACCATCTTCCTCATAATCACTATCGTCATCATCACCACCATCTTCCTCATAATCACCATTCTCATCATCACACCACCATCTTTCTCATAATCACCATCGTCATCATCACCACCACCATCGTAATCATCATCATCATCACCACCACCATTTTCATCATCACCACCACCATCTTCCTCATCATCCACATCACCATCATCTTCCTCATAATCACCATCGTAATCATCACCACCACCATAGATCTTCCTCATCATCATCACCACCACCATCTTCATCATCTTCCTCATAATCACCATCGTCATCACCACCACCATCTTCCTCATAATCACCATCCTCATCATCACATCACCATCTTCCTCATAATCACCATCCTCATCATCACACCACCATCATCTTCCTCATCATCATCACACCACCATCTTCCCCATAATCCCTATCGTCATCATCACCACCATCTTCCTCATAATCACCATCCTCACCATCACACCACCATCTTCCTCATAATCACCATCCTCATCATCACACCACCATCTTTCTCATAATCACCATCGTCATCATCACCACCACCATCGTAATCATCATCATCACCACCACCATTTTCATCATCACCACCACCATCTTCCTCATAATCACCATCGTAATCATCACCACCACCATCTTCCTCATCATCATCATCATCACCGCCACCATCTTCCTCATCATCAATACCACCATCTTCCTCCTAATCACCATCGTCATCATCACCACCATCTTCCTCCTAATCACCATCACACCACCATCTTCCTCATAATCACCATTTTCATCATCACCACCATTTTCCTCATAATCACCATTCTTATCATCACACCACCACCATCTTCCTCATAATCACCATCGTCATCATTACACCACCACCATCTTCATCATTATTATCAACATCAGCAACTTTATATTTAGTGTCATTCATTCGTATCGTATACGTCCTCATTCACAGCGAGCACCAAATTTTTAACAGCTGTTTTTTTCTTCTTTAAAAATGAGAAATTAAGAGACAATGAATTTGACAGGTCATTATCGTTCATATGTACAGAATACATTTATTCATCATCTATTTAAGAACTAATGTTATTTATTGATGCAAACAATGTTTGCAAGGTATACACGCTCCAATTGGGCACATACCTAAGATATCCACAAGAATAATATACATGTAGGGCAAGTGTAACACAATATACCATACATAAGACATTAGAACACAGTCTTTTGTTTGCGTGATGATTGTATTAACTTGATTGCCCAAATTGGGCACGAAAATGCCTAAACATCAAGGATCGAACTACTTCCAATTCTATTTAATACATATGTTCATCATGTTTTACATGTGTTAAATATGGGACATAAATTTTCTTGGCCATTCTCTAAACACACAAATTCAGAGACTCTATACAATATGCCTAAACACATTCATTTGCATGCTTTCTTCTCATTTGGGATGCATGGTGACTGCAAAATTGACACAGATTTTGCAACTTCACATTGAAAAAACTTGTTGACATGCGTACAAGTTTAATTTCCCATCTTCATATCTTGGTTATTCACGATTCAAATGATTGTTAAGTTATCACGCCTCCCTCTTGAATCAAACAATGAAACGATACAGATATCATCGCATCTTTAAAAACAAAATAATAGAGAAAACAGAAATAATTTTTGGGTGTAATTCATCCACAAACATGGCAATAGCAACATTCTTGTCCTCCAGTAACCAAATGACATGAATATCATTGAAGAGCATCCCTGACCCTAGTTTGGGTGAACTCGGAGCATGTATGCAAAGTAATAAATAAATAAACTTTGACCTTAGCACATGACCTGTGAGTGCATAACAACATACGGTCCCCCCCCCCCCCCCCCCCCAAGTGTATCTCCTACCAAAGTTTGGTCATAATAGGATCAACATTTGCCAAGTTATTTGTCACAAGGGTGTAGTGCAGGTAAAATTTAACATAGGAACTCATATGACCTTTGACATCAGCATACATCCCTCGTCAGCACCATAAAGTGAAGGTTTGGTCACAAGAGGATCAATGGTTGCCAAGTTATTCATCAAAAGAGTACCTTGTGACGGACATTAGACAGATGCCATTTGGATCCCTTTGTCTCACCTCCGCATTTGCTGGGTGAGACAAAGAGGATTTCCACCCACTCTTCAGAGTGAAAATTCCTTTCATACATTAGAGAAGCCTTTACTTGCCAGAAAGTTACAGTTCAAATAATTGTGCGAAGGGCTTTATTTAGTTTTGGGGGGGGGGGAGGGGCTTGGAGGTTCTTGCATTCATTTTATACATGTATCTCGCGAAAAAAATTCAAGTCCTCCTGCAAGAGGGGGGGGGGGGGGCTTGAAGATTCTTTGTTTTCTTAGAACTGCTACGGGGGATCAGTGAGCAAACTGGTGCTGCATCTCTTCCTTGTTGATGAGATGGGTAGTCTTGTTGACAAGGTGCATGAGGTCATTGAGGTTGTTGGACCACGAGTTGAGGATGTCATTGGGATCCTTGTGAGGCATGAAGTCGACGATGCCAGCTAGCCGGTCCACCTTGGCATAGATGGTCTTCTTCTCGACCAGCTTAGAAAGGAATGCTTCAGCCTCCTAGCAGGGAAGAAATCATAGGATACAAGCAAACATTGATTTGGAGAGTAAAACAAAACTGATTTCCACGTAATTGCCAAGTACATGTATAATGTCATTTATCATGGCATTTATTATGTCTTGGTGATTTAATTTGTCTGTACATTTTCCTGCCATTTGTTATTTCTCTTTGTGTCTTATATCATCTCCATCAGATGTGATGTCACATCAGCTTTCTCAAAACCACTCCTCCTCCTCCTCATCCTCCTCCTCCTCCTTCTCCTCCTCCTTCGTCTTCCTCTTCTTATTTCTTCTTTCTCCTCCTCTTCCTACTTCTCCCTCACATCCTTCAACATATGGATTAACACCCTTCTGGCTCTGAACAGACAATACACCATTTCACGGTTACCAGGGTGCGCATGCTCTGACATCAAATTATGAATTTAAAATAGCGCCCATGTCAATATCATGTGAGCGCACAGCGCAGGCAGTGACGCAACAATACATGCGCATCTGAAAACATTGATGACGCAATGTTTACTTGCAAATCAAAATGGCAGCCTTAACCGTGAAAGGGTGTATTTTCCTCCGTCGTGATACTTACATCTCCCGAGAGTTCCAAGAGTTCTCCCATCCTGGCAGTAGTGATCCGGGTGTAGTACTTGGCCATTACACGGATATTCTGGGGTAACAAAAATAATGGTTAAGTGAATCAATTGAATACTGCCCCTGCAGCCCCTCAGTCATCCACTTTTACTGAGGTTAGTTACCATTTCGTCAAACCCATTAAAATTGTCATCATTCTCGTACATTGTAACCTTTTTGAGCAAGTCCTTGTGATTATTTCTATTTTGTAAATTTATTATTTGTAGATTCATACAGGTGTAAAACAAATTTCTAAGGGGATAATACATACTTAATTCAAAGTTCATCACATTAAGGAAAGGACACTGAGAGTGACTGAGAAATACAAAATGGTGAAAGGATGATTGTGCCTGAAGTACTGAAGATGGGAAAGAGAAAGGGAAAGAAAGAAAGAAAGAAAGAAAGAAAGAGAGGGCTAGAAAAGAGAGCATGATACAATGAGAAATAGAAAATGCAAGACAGACAGAAAGAGGGCAAGAAAAGAGAGGGGGAGAGGGGAACTGCTTTTCCCTTGGTACAGGAACCCACAGGAGATGAAAAGACACTATCAGATATTGCATGATAATATAATTGAATTTATGACTGAATATTTTAAGAAGGGAGAGAGGGAGAAAGACCTTACTTGGTTGACAACCCCCTCCTCCTAAAACAAAAACAACAAATCGCTTACATGTTCCACAACCCTGTTCCTGAGGTCTTTCCATCTAAGTGTTCCCTGCTCCGTCTCAGCGAAGACATCTGTCGGGGGACTTCCAGTGGAGCCCTTCTTCAACTCGGTCTCATAGATTGCACAGACTTGCTGCCATCTCATCAGCTCGGGGGTAGTGAAGCATTTCAATAGGTCCCTACATGAAGGGGAACAGTGGAAACACAATTAAGGATAACTTGCAAGTGCTTGTTCAAGAGCACATGCACTGCTCAAAGATGTGTTTATGGGACTACCCATACATGTGGCATAAAATTGTGGTCCAAACACTTCAGCTTCATGTATACCTCATCATATTTCTAATATGAGAGCATTTGAAGAGAAATCCTTTTCTGGGGGCAATACTGTAATATTCTTCAAAACTGACATTTCAAAAAAAGCTCACAACCTATCTTCCGAATTAACCAGAACTCAAGAAAACTAAAAACTCAATACATACACTGTTTTAATTTTTGTTTAGACAACAACAAAATAACAACACAAAGGAAAACCATTTGAATCAAAAATACATGTTTATATCGAAGTAAGTGAGCTGAATGTTTTTCATGAATGTTTTAGCTTAGATTGCGAATGGCATAGGGTGGTATTCTTGAATGCGGACTAACTTTAGTCCATGGTTGAATCCTCCGACTACATGTAAGTATGGAATGTGAAGTGTCCTTATGAATATGTTTTTGAATACATGTAATCTGTCACTAAATTTTAAAAAGAATGTTTTCACTAAAGAAACATTTTTTAATAACATAGTTAATTCCAACAATATAACTATGAAATAATTATCTTATCATGGTAATTTAGGGACATATCAAATTATTAAAAAATATATTCATATGGACACTTTGCATTCCATACTTAGTTGGAGGATTAAACCATGGACTAAAGTTAGTCCGCTTCTCGAGAATACCACCCTATGTCATTCGCAATCTAAGCTAAAACATTTATGAAAGACATTCAGCTCACTTACTTCGATATAAACTTGTATACTGTGTGATTTAAATTGTTATACTTTTTAAACCATGGACTAAATTTATTCCGCCTTCGGGAATACCACCCATCATGTTTGTCACACACATACTGCCCTATAAACCCACCTGTATTTTGGAATGTCCTCCAGCTTCTTCTCCAGACTGACCCTGTGAATAAGATCTGACTGCTCGTTGTCAAAGGGAGCCAGAATCAGGTACAGAACAGCATTCTTCAAACCCTACAAAAGGAGAATAAGTATGCCATGTCAAAGTCACATTTATAAAATAATAATAATAATATAGCGAATGTATCCACCCTGCAAGGTGCTCAAAGTGCTCCAATATTACCCCGGCTCTGCTAGGCTACCGATGTCGGCGCTCACAGCATTCAAGGAATTCCTTCCTACCCGTACCCACTTAACACCTGGGTTGAGAGTGGCAAATGTAGATTGATGTCTCGCCAAAGGACATTAGTGCTGCGGCGAGCCTCAAACCGCGGACCCTGTGATCCACAGTCCGACGACTTATCCACTAGACCACAACACCTCTACATGTATGTAATGTCAATGTGCCTAACTAATTGCAAAATGTACTGCCTGCTCTGTTATTAATGATCCTTTCAACATGATTATGGTCTCCTGTGGAAAAAAAGCGGAATATGAAATTTTAAATTACGTACATTTTTACCAACTTTTAATTCCTTATCATTTCCCATCTCTTCAAAATCATAATGAACCACAGGTAGCAGCCATCCACAAATTTTGGAGAATTTTTTTTTCTGACAATGCCACCTCAGGTTGTCAGACATTAACCATGTGTGACTACTTTATGTGGCTACAAACATACCATACATCCACTCCGATATAAATGTTCTTCCTCAAACTATCTGTTGCTGAATTATGTTTTAAGATGATATAAAAATGTGATGACCTAAAAATGCCTTTTATGCCATGCAACTTGGACATTACAATAAATAAAATCAATTGAATCCTTAAATGGATCTGGTAACTTTGTCTCAGATTTTGAAACAAAATCCTGGGTTTAGCTCATGCTGCAATGTTAATTATAAACCTTTAGGTCAGTCAGGAATCCCATGACTTTTACAAGCCGATCGCCTGTCTGATTATCAAGATATTTATGATTGGAAATCGAAACCAATTTTGTGTTTGCCAAACGGTTTTCACAACACTACAGTCTATTGGGGAAAACGAGTATGGTAAAACCGGTCACTCAAAGATTTTAACTTTTTTGAGGAACTTTTTGATCATTTTGAAGCGCAATTTTTTTTTAAGGGCTTCAATATTATACCATATTACAGACACTGATAACACGTAGGGCCGTGCGTCTCAGATTTAATATTGTTAAACGATGCCTTTAAATCCTTTACTCCATGTTCTATTTACCTCCTTCCATCGTGCATCTTCCTTCTGGATGAGGGGCGTGTCATAGACAGCCCTGTAGTGCTTGCAGATGTCCAGATATGCCCCCTCATGCTGGTCAAGCTCAATCATCAACTTGTAAAACTTCAATTTTTGTTCCTGCAGTGTGAATGCAAAAAGGGTGCGATGGGAGAATGTGAAATAGGGGTAGATTTTAGATGCTGCTTGTAAGTATCAAGAAAGATTACCGAGAGTCCTTTTCAGGACTCCTCAATCCTCCCTCTCTCTCACATGGTGCATCCGCAAGCCTACTGTATAGGGGTTGATTTGTTGCGAAAAGACATCAAACACAGAGATTATGAGCTGAAATTTTTCAATTAACAAAGAAATGCAATAATGTAGACAATCACGTTGGTAGTGGGTTGAAACAATAATGGAAAACACACATGCACAGTCGTGAAAAAAAAAGGACAATAATTTATTTGTTCTTGTGATCAAATGAGCATGCCAAGAACATATACGTAGCACTCTATAAGACTAACAATATGTCCATTAAAACTTCAAAAGCACAGTGTTGAAAGAAATGCAATAATTCAATGTTTTCCCTGATTTCAATTCTGATTTGTTTCCAAAATAGTGAATTTTCTGAGTGTCTTCCATATCAAACTGTCATGTTCACAATCGCATTCTTGACTACAATCTCAAGAGTAAATGTGTGATCACAAATTCTGAAGATTTGTGACCATGATTTGTACGTCCCTTGAGAAACCAATGCCAGTAACTGGTGAGAGCGCAGTGACATGAACGGCCTGCCATAGTTACATGTAAGTCCAACTTAAAACCGATCTTAGTTTTTGTGCAACACTCCCCATGTGTGCATGTGTGACCACACATGTTTGAGAAGGAAAACACTTGGAGAAATGACCTATTTTAAAAGCATAACAGACTTTTAAATGCAGTATACAACGATAGATAGTCTTAGATGAGAGAATACTAATATCATTTATTGGAGAATTAACTGTGATTTTCCCCTAGTATTAAAGTGAAATTCAAGCAACCTGTCAGACCTGTGTAAATCAGGTAATAGGTATGAACAAAGGCAACGCAAATTCTATACTGGTATCCCACATGTAGAAACTAGTATATTGGACGAGAGGAATTTAGTCTGGACTCCGGTCGTCTTAAGAGGGGGGGGGGGTCTGGTTTACGAACCAAAACAACTCTGTCTACTACGTATATATGTATGATTAACTCGGAAGAAACTATTCACGTAAACAGGAGAGAAACATGTTTTTCTTGTTTTTAATACTGTTTGATGTTATGATTCATGGACCATAATATGAAATAGTTTTGCTCATCGAGTTGTTGCGTCAAAATATGAATTAATAAACAAAATAATCATCAAATCTATTCTGCAGAAGGGAAACTTGGACTAACAGGGCTAACAGAAAAACTCAGATGAGCGTCATCATTCGACCATAAAATTCCAGGCCTTAAATTTCGTCATTTTTAGGGCAAGGCCAGTTTGGCCTCGAGTACCTCATATTTTTAAGGGCACCAAGGCCAAAATATTTTTACAAAAAGGGCATCGAGGCCAAAATATTTTACAAAAAGGGCATCGAGTATGAGGCCAAAAAAATTGATTCTATTTTTGTTAGATGTCATGTGTATTTTATGAAACTTGTGCAGGATCAATTTCCCATGACTTTTAGCACCAGCTTCTTCACAGAATGTATAGAGGTCTACGGTACATACAAACAAGCAGGCGCGTAGCCACAGGGGGGGGGGGCACGTGCCCCCCCTAAAATTTCCAGGATCGGTTGAAATTTTGTAGACCCCTTTTTTTTACCTCGATCGATTACATGTATGTGCCCCCCAAACACCAAACTCTGGCTACGCGCCTGCAAACAAGGCAGCGGCCCGCAAGCCTTAGATTTAGCAGCCAGGAGCAAGGGGCAATTTTTTTTTTAAGTTGCCCTTTGCCACGGGAATTTACGAGAGCAAGGGGCAATTTTCCAAAAACAGATAGGCCGCTTATCTAATAAGTTCAAAGAGAGTCTACAAATGTTAATTTCATAATGTGAATAGATCGAACGATCAATTTAATAACTTTTTAATCTTAACAATATGAACAGGAAAGATTGATTAAGAACATCAAACTTGCACATTAAACAGTATTTTAAAGTAACTAAAAATATTGATGAGCAAATGAATAAATAAATTGTCAATTTCACAAACATCGAAAGTCAGAAGGACTTAATTGGCAAGTTTACCGGGCCGGGTATTCCAAATCAAAATCGCACCTCACACACAAACCTTCCGCCACTCTCTCGGTAGTAGGAGCAAATTTGAAGAAATTATCTTTTTAACTGTTGTATAGAAAGGTCTACATAGGCCTAACTAATGAAATAAGATGTAAAAATGTCCTTATAGACATTCGACAGCTGAAAGTGACACGCTCAGCTCAGTTGCGTAACGTGCATTCACGAAACCAAAATCGTTCCTCGCACACACACTCTCGCCACTTTTGGTGGGAAGCTGTCGGGCTGGAAGTTTGCCAGCGAAACCGATGCACCCTCGGAATTTTACCGGGACTCGAAACGTTCGTCTTGGGAAGCTGGCGGGGTAGCTTTTTGAAGCGAGGTCGGCTGGTGGCAAAATGAGAGTAACTACGATCGAGAACATCGTAGGTGTTCTTAACTTATTAATAAGATAATTCTAAATTCTATTTGAGATAAAATAATAAACTAGGCCTACAAACAAACCTCGACAGATCTCTAATGACTATTTGAATGCTTGTTTATTTCTCCATTTGACGATTTGTTTTCTTGATCCTGGCCTTCGATTTGTACGTACGTGCGTGCGTCAACAGCATGCACCATATGCATATCATGCGATCGCATAATATGAACGTACGTACGTACGTGCGCTAGCGCATTGCCTATATAATAACAAAGGGCGCATTTTCACGGCACTTACTTGCGCCTTATTAAAGCACTAAATACGAAGCTAGAAGAGAGCTCGTGGGCGGCAAACTGTTCGTGATTCGTGTATTTTTACTGTTCTAATAATTTATGGGCGCATTTTCACGGAAAACACTTGCGCCTTGCCGTCTAGTTTTAGATGATTATGGGCGCAATTGGTGGTTTTATGTGCGCAAATTTAAAATAAAAAGGGCACGTCCAGTTGGAAAAAAAGGCACGTCGGCCAGTTTGAAAAAAAGGGCACGGCATTTTTGGCCGTGAATATATCTTTTTTGGGGAGGGCACCGCGGCCAGTCATAGGGGCATCAACGGCCTGGCCGTCGATGGCCGTCGATTAATTTAAGGCCTGAAATTCATGCATCAGAAACTGAAATGAAATGTATACATGAAGTGTTTATATGCACTGTGAGGGTTCAATAGCATTACCTGGACTTCTTCGTCGGTAGAATCAAAGAATTTTGAGCTGACTTTCTTGCTGATAATCTGGGTGCGGATGTAGTCCTTCTTGGCCAGACAGAGGCGCATCTGATCCAGAATGAACTCCACCTTTTCCTTCTTCTCCATGGAGCCAAAGGTCTCCACCTAGAGCCGGAAGAAGCAGGGAGAAGTCTAATCAGAAAGATGGATCAGGTTGTGTTTAGGCGAAGGATGAGAGAGAGAGAGCGAGAGAGAGAGAGAGAAAGAGAGAGAGAGAGGGAAAGAGAGAGAGGGAAAGAGAGAGAGGGAGAGAGAGAGAGATAGAGAGTGAAAGAAAAGTAGACAGATAGATAGACAGACAGACAGACAGAAAGAGGGATGATCAAGCAAACAGAAATGCTGATGATGTTATGATATGATAGGGGGAGGGTTGAAAGAATATTCTTCTCAAAATATGAACTCCACCTTTTTGTTCTTCTCCCTAGAACTAACGGTTTTCCATGTGGATCCAAGAGAGACAGAGTCAAAATAAAGACCAAGATTCAATTTTGACAGAAATTTGCCTTCCATTGATGTTCCATGCAATGTAAACATGAACAAAACATGGTATCATATAAGCAGAGAAAGATGGTCAGAAGAAAATCAGAAAGATTGATCAGTTTGTGACTAGAAAAGGATGAAGAATGGACAAAATATTTGTACAAACATTAAAAGCCCGCCCTCCCCACTCCGGGGTCGGACGGACCGCATGCGTGTTCCCAAAATCTCTGGTAAAGGGGTACTTTTTCTTGCGACAATGTGCGGCCTGTATTGACTTTCACACCGGAGATAGGGGGTGCTTTCAAAGAGAGGGAACAAGCATATGTGTACCTTAAATAACACTGAGTGGGGGGAGGGGGGGTGGGCATAAAAGTGCTTAGCTGAGAAGGGAGGGGAGAAGAGGAGAGAGAAAGAAAGAAAAACAGAGACAGAGACAGCTGATGCAATCTTGTATTCCATCTCACTTGTTTCTCATACCTGTAGATCTTGCAGGATGTCCGCAGCCTCCGTGATCTCACCCTGTCCCTCTTTGATCTTGGCAAGGGTCATCGTCAGACGAGCACGTTCGATCTCCACGTAAATCTGCAAGAAAAAAATTTAGAAAAACATTCAGGAAATGCTGTCCTTAATATATTTTAAGACGTGCCCCAAGGCGCTAATGATAAAGAGAGAAATTTATGATATTTTGGTACATGACAAATGGGATAATTGTCCATGGCTACCGTTATAATGTTATACTTGTGTAATCCTTACAATGTCTACAGCAGGATTCTGCATAGAAAAATAACGCATGTTTCAAATTCATATTGTTCAGAAAATTTGTCAAAATGACAGCAATACTGCAACATCTTCCAGTGAGTAATAGGCCATTTTAACAAAATCTCTAGTTGCTTTAAATGGGTTAAGTCTTTTGTCAACTCTGTTTGTTGCTAAATTATGGAAATGCAAGCATTACTTTAAACAAACAGAACTTTGTTATTCCTGGCTTATCTTTCCTGATTGAGGTGTCATATGAAAGGGCAGAAAAATAACTCTCCAGAAATGACAATTTCTCTTTAAAATTCTGATACCGCCAGCTAAATGACTTTTTGGTACACTCTCTTCAAATTGTTTTTAATCACTAATGCATGAAATATGCATAATATGAGTTGCATCAACTGAAAGAGGAGGACCTAAGCTTTATAAATATGTGTCATTTATTAATTGTAATTGTGATTAAGTTATGATAAAACATCGATAATTCTCGATTTCGTTTTTTCTGGGACGCACTGTATAAGTTTTCTTCATGAGCCTACCTTTCCTGCTGTGACTGTTCTTAGTGTATCGATGAGCTTCAGCTTCGTCTCCATGTCTGGGGTCTGTTCTACATAGGTGCACGATTCCTGGACCATTTTAACCACAGCCTGGGAAAGGTGTCGGAATGGGCAACCAAAAAACATTATTTAGATTTTACTTCACAAGAAAATCAAGTTCATGTAAAAATGAAAGTTAATCTGGGAGGTTCCTCTTTCTCTTTATGTCAGTTTGGAAGAATTTCATTGTAGAGATTTCCCCCAAAAAGGACTGCCTTTCAAAACACTCATACCGGTATTTGAAATACGAGAAATAGCTGAAAATTTTTGGATAGAAATAATGAGTCATTTCTTTTTTCTTTTTTTAATCATTCCAAATCTCACAGTATACATCAATTGTTATGTACCACATAATCAGCCTTTTCCAATTAAATCCAGGGAATTTCTTTTACAATATAATTATATGACCACTACTCAACTCTACATGTATCTGGGAGAAGAAGAAAATATACATTTACAGTAAATTAATATTATAGTGCTCATCAGTCTCAAGTGTTGTTATATTCTTAATGATTTGGGCATATGGGAAGAAGATGGATTTCAAACATGTAAACTCTATATTCATGCAGTAGTAAATTAATGTATGACCGACTCCTTTATTAATTTCACATTTGATGTATACTGTTTAGAAATTAACTTGGTTTTCTACAGTTTGAAAACAACGAAATTGTACCGATGCTCTAAACACATAATGCATCTTCTTCCACAAAAACTCATCCTCTTTGCAGGTCAACTGCAATGTAAAATTATTGCAACACTTTTCTTCAATGATAACTGTATTGAAGGAAACAGAGAGCAAAACATGGCAGCTAGCTTGGGAGGGCTGATATCCCTTCATTTGATTGTGCGCCAAGAGTGCCTTTATGTCGGCAGAGTTGTGTGCAATATAAGTGTATAATTATTAGTATTATTAGTATTGTTCACTTACCTGCTTCAACTGACTTCTCCGCTTTGAGAGAAGAACGATATGTTCATTGAGGGCATCCCAATCACGTGCCTCAAAGCACAGTTTGACAATAGCCACTAGGACGCGTGCTGTGGAGTGCATGTCAGCTGCTGTTCTTGATTGTTTCTCCAATGACAGCAGGATCTCTAATGCTTCAGTCAACTTTCCATCCTGCAATGAGTAAATAAAGTATTCCCTTTTCAGCCTATATAATATTAGAAGGGAGGTGTTGTGGTATTGGTTTATTCACTTGACTCTCAATCCAAAGGTTGGGGGTTCAAATCCCAGCCGGGCACTCAATGATAAGATATTTGTGTGACGAGCAAGCTTGCGATTTTCTGGGGTTTTTTTTTTCGATACCAAAATTATGATATTTCAGTCAAACCCTCTATTTGTATTTCATTTTAGGTCAAGTCTTACTCAACTATTTTTGAAGTTTGAACAAATCTCATTTTCGTCATATTTAAGGTACATGTAGACTACAAACTGGAAATTTATTCTGTGATCTTTATTGATTTTTCTATTTTAAGTGTGTGCAAACCCATGTGTGCGTCAGTTATTTGTCAAATGCGTCACCTGTTTAAAGCATGACATGTCAAAATCTCGGCGCTTGTTCAGAAACCTATCCAAAATTTGACCAGTAACTCTGGCATGGAGATACCCTACTAAAACATACCCAAAATGAAGTAAATATTCATTAAATGTCCAAATAAAGATCATGAGTTAAAATTTGTTATGTTTATTACCTGTTTCGTGTCAATTTTCTTGTTATTTTTAGAGCATTTTTCGGAAAAACATTTATTTAGGTATACACTTTTTCACAGGTTTCACAGCAAACCGCTGCACATTACAAGTGCATACCAATGGTGGGTTACGGGCGGGCGCGCACCTGTGTGAAGCTATCTACTGTAATGAGGATCTGAGACATTACTTACGGTAAATAACTTTACAGTACAGGCGCGCCCTCGCCCACAACCACCATCGTTATGTTTTAGTGGGGTAGAGTAAAGGAGCCCGTTTTCGGCCACTTAAGACAAAATCCTATTTTTAGGACTCTTTACTTCCTATTTATTATCATTTCTTGTTCAAATCATGAAGCAAATATTATTATTATTTAAACAAAAAAAGAATCCCAGAAAAAAATCACGAATTGCCATGACAATATTCATTTCAATTTTCACTGTTTTGGAGCCGGTTATGGGCCGAGCGTTTCAGTTTACGGCCGCATGTACAAAGTCAATAGGAAGCGCTCGCGCGCGCCGTGCGTTTCCTATTGACGCGTTTCCGCGCTGATGTACAGCACAAGCGGGCGGAGCAGGTATCCCACGCCGGAGCTCCCTGGTGCTCGCCTGGCCGAAGATAGGCACAGCGGTGATCAGAAGTTGGAATCTGAATTAGACAGAGATATCGTGTGTGCGTCGCGTTGTGCGGCTGCATTGATTTAATACATGCGATGAGATACTTTTGAGCTTGCGACTAGCACAAAATCGGGCTCTAAATCTGAAAAATACTTGAAATAAAGCTCATTTTATGGTACCCATATTTCTTACAGCCACGCGTAAGATACTCAATTTTTCAGATTTGGGTAGCGGGACCGGCGATTACATCGCTAAAATGTGATATTTTAGGATATATTTTCCATTGCAAATGTGGTTCTTCAGTGACACTGGCATGGTATGGTATGTGTGGGATATGTGTTATGCTATTAGGCCATGTAAAATTGATTACATGTTGATCGTCCGGATTTTTTGAAAAAGAGGAGGAGGGTGTACCATGTTATTTGATATTTGATATTTTTCCCAAGATGGCTGCCGCGTGTACAAATAGTATATATAATATGTACATCAACCAACGTTGCTGTAGTGAGTTTGATTTGCCCTAAAATATCAATTTTGGCTTTCTTCAACAGGTTTCTTTTTGTCTATTTTTAAATATTAAATGTTGCCTTTATTTTAAATATGTAATTTGTAAATATATTGTCATTTTTGTTTTGATTTTGTAATTGTTGTTTTAACATTTATGTAGATCTACATGAATGACATGATATTTAACATTTTCATTGGAAGCCTTGAAGGCGTACCTACAGGCTAGCTTTGGTCTGTCCAAGTCTGCACTACAGGAAGCTGCCTCAAGCAGAGGACGCCAACTAAGTGACATGCATACTACCATCACGTCATGATATTGAATGCCAAGTATTAAATCCTCACTCCAACATTGAAAGTACCAAGGGTGATGACCCATGCATGTATAAATCGAAATCCAGCTATGCTGCATATACCCTACCAAAGGAGTGCCAGAATGGGAGTATATGCCAGAAACCACTACCAAGATTTGTTGACTGTATCAAATGTTAAGGGCAAAATCCAATGCTCTCTCTTTCCTGAAAAGAAAAACACTGAGAACACATATATATATAGATCAAATTTCAACTCTAAATTTATTTTTGACAAAGAATTAAAACAAGTTGTACAAAATCTGTGTGGTGTGACGTAATTATGCCATTGAACTAAGTTAAGTAAAAGTAGGTCTAGGCTAGACCGAAAACTTCAGTCTCTCTAATCGTCGGTTGTTCCACTGAGACTACGTCTGGCTCCACTAGACCTCCGATTATAGAGACTGAAGTCTGGGGACCTCTTTCTGTGAGGCACTGTACGGAACAAATGGTTCGGTTCGACCGGACCGCGATGAATGAGATATGCAACGAGATTTTCACTCTTTACATCCTCATAACTGCTGCAATTACAACACAAATTAAAAATAACATATATATAGCTTATTTGACTTACGATAGCTTGCTCATTTAGATCCTAAGTTAATGATTAATCCGAGAAAGTCTCGTCGTCAACATTATCCGTCTTGGTTTTAGTTGATGAATATTCATTTTTTCTTTTCGAACGTCCAATAGCTACCGTAGCTACGTACGAGTCGGCCCAGCTTGACCAACGAACTCCCACGAAACGAGTGCTCTGATTGGCCATTTGGCTATGTTTTGGTAGGTGGACCCGGAAATATATCGGCCGCCGGGTAATATTTTGAATGCATGAACGTACTGCTTCGCGGATCTGAGATACAAATTGGATAATTCATATAAGTAAGTCCGTAAATTACGTATTTAATATTAAGTTATCAAATTTTGATAACTGTAATTAGGACAAATGACATACCGAACTAATTTACATCTGATTTAGAAATCAGAAAATTAGATCTAAATAAAGAAAATCGGGGAGAAAATGTTTTGACATAAAAAGCTGCCATTGTTGGCTATAGCTACCCGCACGGTACGAGATCTCTGGGTTGCCATCTGTACTATTGGGGAATGACAGCAAATGTCAGTTTTATTAAAGAAATGACCCAAATCAGATGGTTATTGCTGTCTAGTCTAGGCCCTCTCTCATTTAAATTTGAAGCCACTCGAGTAGATCGGCCAATGAGAGTGTGTAAACTCTGTGCACAGCGCGCAATGCGCAAGTTCTTCGTGGTGTGGCTATGTGATATGTGTGGGAAACACTGGTTTACAAGGTACACCAAGCCACAAACACAATTATCAGTACATGGGTCACTTAAAGTCAACGTGACTTGCAATTCGCACAGACTTTATCGCCCAACAATCGTTATCGATTCTCTTCCAAAATAATGGTTTACCTTTCCAAGTTGCTCACATTCCGGTATTCTCTTGTCAACCGTCTCTGTATAGTCCACCTCCATTTTCTGTATCCTCCCATCTTCGGCCATTTTTGCTTAATTTTACTTCTGATTTTCGCCTGGAGGTTTTACACTTTCAGTGTCAAACGATTGTCCTTTGTGATATTATGGTGTCTTCGAGAAAAAAATTAAAAGAAAAGGTAATAATCAAAGTACCGGTAGTCAAGCATTCCGCCTCGAAGAGAGATAAAAAGGACAAATGTGTGTATTTTTACAATATTATCTGAGAGTCAAGCATTACTATATGTCGACGAATTTCATATTCTTTAAAATTCGATGTAAGTTCTTCAGTAAAAGTAGACTTTTGCCTAGACAGAAATACCCGTCTGGTCAGTGGCGGATCCAGGGGGGGGGGGGGGGCCGGCCCCCCCCCCCCTTGAGAAAAAAAATCATGTAAAATCACGTGATTTTTACCTTTTTGGGGGGTTGGGCCCCCCCCCCTGGCGCTCAAGGGGGGGGGGTGCAAATTGAATTTTTTTTTTGAGTGCTCACTACCCCCCCCCCCCCCCCCCCCCACACTGAGCGAATTTTTGGCCGGCGGCGAATTTTTTTTCCGTACTCGAGAGAGCAAAAATCCCATGTGCGCATGCGCGTGGACTTATGATTTCTCTGCTACTTCCCATACGAAATGTACATGTATTCGCATGTACTGTGCACGATTCGCGTTCTACGAGTAAACGATGGCATAGTAGTCTTCAAACACAGACTCTGATTTGCCAGTTTGACAAATCAATATGCGTATGTGTCGCGATGTGCTTATTCAAGTCTGTGTAGTTGTATGATTCAGACCCAGTAGTGCATATGGAAATACATTGCAACTTGTATAGAATGGTATAGTAGTCTGCAAGCACAGACGCTAATCTGACAGTTTGACAACATACTAGTAGTGTGCTGAGAAGTACTTTATTCAAGTCGCCAACATTCGTTGTGTTAAGAGTTAACATCCTTCTGGCTCTCAGCAGACCATGATTATAAATAAAAGTAATACAGAGAGTGCGAGCATACTGGAGGGAGAGCTAGAGAGAGAGAAAGAGAGAGAGAGAGAGAGAGAGAGTGAGAGAGCAGTGGCACAACACAGACAACTACGAAAACTTGAATAAAAGCACTACTCAATACACAATAGGCCTATATTATTCTGTCAAACTGTCAAAGGAGAGTCTGTGCTTGCATACTACTATGCCACTCTATAAGTTGAGGTGCATTTCCAATACACGCACCAGTAGGGTCTGAATCATAAAACTACTCAGACTTGAATAACACTATTTTGTCAAACTGTCAGATTAGCGTCTGTGCTTGCAGACTACTATGCCACTCTGCAAGTTGAGATGCCTTTCCAATACACGCACCAGTAGGGTCTGAATCATAAAACTACACATATTTGAATATAAAGCACTACTCAAGACACTATGTTGTCAAACTGTCCGATTAGCGTCTGTGCTTGCAGACTACTATACCATGCTATTCAATTTGGATGCATTTCTGTAAGCACTAAAATGTCTGAATCATACAACTACTCAGACTTGAATACTAGTACTATTGCTACGCACGATATTCAAACTGGCAAATCAGAGTCTGTGTTTGAAGACTACTATGCCATCGTTTACTCGTAGAACGCGAATCGTGCACAGTAGATGCGAATACATGTACATTTCGTATGGGAAGTAGCAGAGAAATCACAAGTCCACGCGCATGCGCACATGGGGTATTTGCCCTCTCGAGTACGGAAAAAAATTCGCTGGCCGGCGCGTTTTTCAAATTTTCGGGAGCAAAAAAAAAAAAAAAAAAAAATTGTGCTCTGTATTAGGGGGTACTTGAAAATGGTGGCACCATGTGGGGGGGGGGGATAAGAGGACACTTCTTTTTTTTTTTTTGGGGGGGGAGGTCTTGAAAATTGAAAATTTGAAAAAAATTCGTTGGGGGGGGGGGTAAGGTCACCTTTTTTTTAGGTCAGCCATTGTCATAATTTAAAGAAAACAAAAACAAAAACAAAAAACCAAAGGGGTGGGGGTTTCCTCCAAAATACACACATAAATACCAAAGGGGGGTTCAACCCCCTCCCCCCCCCCCCCCTGCGTATGCGCCTGGCTGCAATCATATTAATATGTTGGTGAACCCCTCAGAGTGTAAATTGATGAAAATGTCTGGAAGGAAATTGAGATATAAGGGGGGGATTTCTCCAAAATACACAAATAAAAAATACCAAAGGGGGGGGTTCAACCCCCAACCCCCCCCCCCCCTCCCCAGCCCCTGCGTACGCGCCTGGCTGCAATCATATTAATATGTTGGTGAACCCCTCAGAGTGTAAATTGATGAAAATGTCGGGAAGGATATTGAGATATATCAGATCCCTTATTACTGTGTCACACCATAACTCGGAAATGAAAACATTACAGCAAAAACGTTTGGGGGGCAGACAAAATCTGCACCACTCCGCTGAACGTTTTTCAAAGTGGGGTCTAGGGGCCAGGCGGGGATCCAGGATTTCTTAGGGGGCCCCACATTTGAAATTATGCGAGCCAAATATTGGTACGTTTCTCTAAGTAGGTGGGGGTGGGTGGTATTAACTGTCAGGTAGAGCGTAGCATAAATTGGCGTGGGGTCTATAGGGGCGAAGCCCCGGCGGGGGTCAAGGGGTGGATCTCCCAGGTGCCTGCATTAGGGCCCTAGATGGAATCCAGGGGGCACAGCCCCCGGAAGTTCAGGGGTTTTATGCATTTAATCACGGTCAGATGAGTAAATTTTGTGACAAAGGCAGGTCATTATTCTTTCTTTTTTTTTTTCTTTCTTTCCTTAGGAATTTGCCATTTTCCAACAAACGCATTAAAAAGTATAACTTACTAAAGATTGATTAAAAATATTTCTGGCAACATTTGTAAATCACCGGTATCGCTATGGAAATTAACCACGTTTGAATTATATTTGGGGCATCTGTACCCCCAAGCCCCCCCCCCCCCCCCCCCGATACACCTTGTTGGCGGGGAAAATCGCAACTGATCTCTCCCCCTACCTTTCTTCTTTCTCTTTTTTTTCCTTTCCCTTTCTCTCTTCTTTTTCTTTCCCTTCCCTTCATATTCTCTGTTTTAGGTTTGATGGGGGGGGGGAGCAAGGGCCTTTTGGGCCCCCGATCCACACGTTGTTGGCGGGCATTAATTGCAGCTGTTCTCTTCTTCTTTTCACCCTTTTGTTTTCTTCTTCCTCTTTTTGTTCCCGTTTAGCTCTCCTCTTTCCCTTTTCCTTCGACTGCGCTTGCGCGAACCAGGTCACGAATGATTTGTGGCGCCATTTTCAATTCGGACCTCACGCACGTACGTAAGTCAAGTCAAGCTTTAAGTTTTATGTCATTGTCGGATTGATTGAGGTTGTATGAATTTGGATATTGATAACATCGCGTAACTAGCATTTTGATGTTTATTTAACGAGTGTAATTTGAATTCACCCTGTCATGATTTAGAGAAGAAGGTTGATTTAATTAATTTGTTCATTTCGCAGGAATATTTATTCGTTTTTGCTGTGTGTGAGAGCTATCAGATATTTCGTAAATACGCATGGTAATGCATTCAAATTGAATTCACTATCTTTTTGTCAGGTGTATTACTATTGCGACAGTGTTACTAATTCATCTCTAATGAGATTTTATTTCAATCTATTAGTCAGAATGCAGTTTACATGAATCATGGTCCAATGCGTGCAATCTACATTCTGACTCGTGAAGAACACCTGTAAAAATAAAGTGGTCACCAGGCAAAAGTGTTGTACGAAAATGGCCTGCAGTATTCGATTCATGATTAATAGCAGGTAATTAAAAGTAGGAAAGGCTACCTATATACCATGATATCAATTTCATTCATAAAAAATGAATTTTGCCATAAATCTCTCATCGTGCTTCTGTATCTTTTAATTACACACATTTCATTTCGTGTTCATGTAGGAAAAGTGATTGGAAGTTGGTGACATTCCGGCCGGGCATTCCAGATTCCATGCGACTTTCGGATAACTCGAGCCTAGATCTATAAAGGATGCCGAAGAAAATTAATAAAAAGGTACTGTAAATATAAGTTGCCCGCATTAGATTACATTATTAGATTAAATTGGTCTGAAAATAATTCATGGAATGTAAAATGATTGCACCGAATGAATGCACAAAATCTACTTAGGGTCTATTCCTTGATGGTTTCCGTTCAACATGCTCCCAACCAACAATTAAACATTCAGCACATGCTGTCGTTTTATTGGCTTGCATGTCTCCCTGTTCTTTTCCTTTTCTTTCCCATGCTTCCCTTTCGTTTAATTTCAAAAAAATTAATAATTCTATTACAATTCCGGTCCGATTATTCAATGATAGGGGTGACGACAATGTTTGATTGTTAGATGGCCAATCAGCAAAACATAATATTTTTATTACCACTACTAACGCAGATGATAGTTGAAATGAACAAATTATATGAATGAATAATCATATTCTGAGGATATGACAGTGGGATTTTTTCCACCCATATCGCTTAAAACTGTCGAATACCGAAAAGGCCATTTTCAAAATGTAATCAAATTTAATGCAGAAATCTTTGTCAAGTGCCTTGTTACAAATTATTTCATTCACCCGTTACGAATAATTGTATTTCAATAGATCTAGGAAGAATGCAAATTGCAACATTAGGACAAGTCATAACTATTGGTGTCCTACCTAGCAACAGGTCAATGAAGTAATTAGTAACGAGGCACTTGACATTAAAGATTTGTGCATTAAATTTGATTACATTACGAAATGGCCTGATGCCCCGCAATATATCAGCTTCATTGCAGGGTTTCTGCCTCTCGCTGTGTGCTATATCGCAATGTAGATCATTCATCAGATTTGTTGAAAGAGTCCCACCCCCCCCCCCCCCCACCCCCCTCCACTCTAACCCGTTTTCTTTTTTAGGGTTGGTCCAGGGCAGACAAATCCAGTTTGGCAGATTAATAATAATAAGATTTTTACTGTTTTATCCTTTGCTACTTTTGTAGATATTTGTGAGGCAAGATTTAATGTATAATTTTATCGGGACTATGTCAGTTTTTTCATGGAGATATAAATGTATATATGTTAAATTTTGAATATCTAGATCTTTCATGATCGTGTAAACATACACACAATCATGGGAGCTAGATGGCAGCATGAATGGTTGGGGCGAGTGTAGATGGAAGACCTTTGTTATTACAGCACTTGTGGACTTCATTCGGAAACTGTCAGAGGACAGGGCATTATAAAAACAGTTGCTGGGTGTACTTTTTTCTTTCTTGAAAGGTCTCACTTTTGTATTGTTTTATTCTAACAAAATAAAAATAAAAGTTGCTTTGACTTCTCTGTATATTTCCCATATTATGTTGTAATTTCCTTTTTTCGGTGGCAGCACCAATCAGGCTCTTGCATTTAATAAGCTGTCCCCTCATTCATATTTTATATCATGTATTTTTTTATATCCTGGGCCCGTCCTAGAGTTGCTATTAATAAGAATCAATCATAAGTCCTTAGTAGTCAATCGCAAGTTTGCAGTTTCCAATATTCTATGCCACATAGTTGCGATTGACCTTTTATTTTTATTTGATAGAATATAGTTAACTATATTTTTTATCATTTTTATTGTACATTTATATGATTATTCCTGTTTTTATGCACATTTTTTGTAAACATTGTATATATGTTGATATTAATGAATCGAAATTGAATGGAATTGAATATCAATCGCAAGTGCACTTGTGGACTTGATCCTTAAACTGCCGGCGAACAGTATACAGTAATACCAGGTGACGGTTTTATTTGTCCTATATATCTTCATGTTCTGAAGGGGGGGGGGTAAACTAAATATAGTTGAATCACCTGTATTACTAAAGCTGGCTGGACTTGATCCTTAAACTACCGGTGAACAGTGCAGTAATACCAGGTGATGGTTTTCTGTTTCCTATCTATATTTTTTTTCAGGGAGTAAAATAAGAATAGGTGAATAATTTGTAATACTAGAGCACTTGTGAGTTATGAGCTGGCTGGAGTTGATCCTTAAACTGCTAGTGAACAGTGCAGTAATACCAGGTGATAGTTGTCTGTTTCCTATCTATATTTTTTTGTCAGGGGAGTAAAATAAGAATATGTGATCACCCAAACCACTAGAGCACTTGTGAGTAATGAGCTGGTTGGACTTGATCCTTAAACTACCGGTGAACAGTGCAGTAATACCAGGTGATGGTTTTCTGTTTCCTATCTATATTTTTTTTCAGGGGAGTAAAATAAGAATAGGTAAATAATTTCTAATACTAGAGCACTTGTGAGTTATGAGCTGGCTGGAGTTGATCCTTAAACTGCTAGTGAACAGTGCAATAATAGCAGGTGATAGTTGTCTGTTTCCTATCTATATTTTTTTGTCAGGGGAGTAAAATAAGAATATGTGATAACCCGTACTACTAGAGCACTTGTGAGTAATGAGCTGGTTGGACTTGATCCTTAAACTGCCAGAGAACAGCGCAGTAATACCAGGTGATGGTTTTCTGTTTCCTATCTATATTTATGTTCTAGGTGTGAGTAAAATTAGGTAAATGACTTGTATTACTAGAGCACTTGTGAGTAATGAGCTGGCTGGACTTGATCCTTAAACTGCTAGTGAACAGTGCAATAATAGCAGGTGATAGTTGTCTGTTTCCTATCTATATTTTTTTGTCAGGGGAGTAAAATAAGAATATGTGATAACCCGTACTACTAGAGCACTTGTGAGTTATGAGCTGGCTGGACTTGATCCTTAAACTGCCAGAGAACAGTGTAATAATACCAGGTGATGGTTTTCTGTTTCCTATCTATATTTATGTTCTAGGTGTAAAGTAAAATTAGGTAAATGACTTGTATTACTAGAGCACTTGTGAGTTATGAGCTGGCTGGACTTGATCCTTAAACTGCAAGAGAACAGTGTAGTAATACCAGGTGATGGTTTTCTGTTTCCTATCTATATTTATGTTCTAGGTGTAAAGTAAAATTAGGTAAATGACTTGTATTACTAGAGCACTTGTGAGTTATGAGCTGGCTGGACTTGATCCTTAAACTGCTAGTGAACAGTGCAGTAATACCAGGTGATAGTTGTCTGTTTCCTATCTATATTTTTTTGTCAGGGGAGTAAAATAAGAATATGTGATCACCCAAACTACTAGAGCACTTGTGAGTAATGAGCTGGCTGGACTTGATCCTTAAACTGCTAGTGAACAGTGCAGTAATACCAGTTGATGGTTTTCTGTTTCCCATCTATATTTTTTTTCAGGGGAGTAAAATAAGAATAGGTGAATAATTTGTAATACTAGAGCACTTGTAAGTTATGAGCTGGTTGGACTTGATCCTTAAACTGCCAGAGAACAGTGCAGTAATACCAGGTGATGGTTTTCTGTTTCCTATCTATATTTTTTTTCCAGGGGAGTAAAATAAGAATAGGTGAATAATTTCTAATACTAGAGCACTTGTGAGTTATGAGCTGGCTGGACTTGATCCTTAAACTGCAAGTGAACAGTGCAGTAATACCAGGTGATAGTTGTCTGTTTCCTATCTATATTTTTTTGTCAGGGGAGTAAAATAAGAATATGTGATAACCCGTACTACTAGAGCACTTGTGAGTAATGAGCTGGTTGGACTTGATCCTTAAACTGCCAGAGAACAGTGCAGTAATACCAGGTGATGGTTTTCTGTTTCCTATCTATATTTATGTTCTAGGTGTAAAGTAAAATTAGGTAAATGACTTGTATTACTAGAGCACTTGTGAGTTATGAGCTGGCTGGACTTGATCCTTAAACTGCCGGCGAACAGTGTAGTAATACCAGGTGATGGTTTTCTGTTTCCTATCTATATTTATGTTCTAGGTGTAAAGTAAAATTAGGTAAATGACTTGTATTACTAGAGCACTTGTGAGTTATGAGCTGGCTGGACTTGATCCTTAAACTGCTAGTGAACAGTGCAGTAATACCAGGTGATAGTTGTCTGTTTCCTATCTATATTTTTTTGTCAGGGGAGTAAAATAAGAATATGTGATCACCCAAACTACTAGAGCACTTGTGAGTAATGAGCTGGTTGGAGTTGATCCTTAAACTGCCAGAGAACAGTGCAGTAATACCAGTTGATGGTTTTCTGTTTCCCATCTATATTTTTTTCAGGGGAGTAAAATAAGAATAGGTGAATAATTTGTAATACTAGAGCACTTGTAAGTTATGAGCTGGTTGGACTTGATCCTTAAACTGCCAGAGAACAGTGCAGTAATACCAGGTGATGGTTTTCTGTTTCCTATCTATATTTTTTTCCAGGGGAGTAAAATAAGAATAGGTGAATAATTTCTAATACTAGAGCACTTGTGAGTTATGAGCTGGCTGGACTTGATCCTTAAACTGCTAGTGAACAGTGCAGTAATACCAGGTGATAGTTGTCTGTTTCCTATCTATATTTTTTTGTCAGGGGAGTAAAATAAGAATATGTGATAACCCGTACTACTAGAGCACTTGTGAGTAATGAGCTGGTTGGACTTGATCCTTAAACTGCCAGAGAACAGTGCAGTAATACCAGGTGATGGTTTTCTGTTTCCTATCTATATTTTTTTCCAGGGGAGTAAAATAAGAATAGGTGAATAATTTCTAATACTAGAGCACTTGTGAGTTATGAGCTGGCTGGACTTGATCCTTAAACTGCTAGTAAACAGTGCAGTAATACCAGGTGATGGTTTTCTGTTTCCTTTCGATATTTATGTTCTAGGTGTAAAGTAAAATTAGGTAAATGACTTGTATTACTAGAGCACTTGTGAATTATGAGCTGGCTGGACTTGATCCTTAAACTGCTAGTAAACAGTGCAGTAATACCAGGTGATGGTTTTCTGCTTCCTATATCTATATTTTTTTTCTGGGGAGTAAAATAAGAATAGGTGAATAATTTGTAATACTAGAGCACATGTGAGTTATGAGCTGGCTGGACTTGATCCTTAAACTACCAGAGAACAGTGCAGTAATACCAGGTGATGGTTTTCTGTTTCCTATCTATATTTTTTTCAGGGGAGTAAAATAAGAATAGGTGAATAATTTCTAATACTAGAGCACTTGTGAGTTATGAGCTGGCTGGACTTGATCCTTAAACTGCTAGTGAACAGTGCAGTAATACCAGGTGATAGTTGTCTGTTTCCTATCTATATTTTTTTTGTCAGGGGAGTAAAATAAGAATATGTGATAACCCGTACTACTAGAGCACTTAATTGTGAGTAATGAGCTGGTTGGACTTCATCCTTAAACTACCGGTAAACAGTGCAGTAATACCAGTTGATGGTTTTCTGCTTCCTATATCTATATTTTTTTTCCAGGGGAGTAAAATAAGAATAGGTGAATAATTTGTAATACTAGAGCACTTGTAAGTTATGAGCTGGTTGGACTTGATCCTTAAACTGCCAGAGAACAGTGCAGTAATACCAGGTGATGATTTTCTGTTTCCTATCTATATTTTTTTCCAGGGGAGTAAAATAAGAATAGGTGAATAATTTCTAATACTATAGCACTTGTGAGTTATGAGCTGGCTGGACTTGATCCTTAAACTGCGAGTGAACAGTGCAGTAATACCAGGTAATAGTTGTCTGTTTCCTATCTATATTTTTTTGTCAGGGGAGTAAAATAAGAATATGTGATAACCCGTACTACTAGAGCACTTGTGAGTAATGAGCTGGTTGGACTTGATCCTTAAACTGCCAGAGAACAGTGCAGTAATACCAGGTGATGGTTTTCTGTTTCCTATCTATATTTTTTTCAGGGGAGTAAAATAAGAATAGGTGAATAATTTCTAATACTAGAGCACTTGTGAGTTATGAGCTGGCTGGAGTTGATCCTTAAACTGCTAGTGAACAGTGCAGTAATACCAGGTAATAGTTGTCTGTTTCCTATCTATATTTTTTTGTCAGGGGAGTAAAATAAGAATATGTGATAACCCGTACTACTAGAGCACTTGTGAGTAATGAGCTGGCTGGACTTGATCCTTAAACTGCTAGTGAACAGTGCAATAATACCAGGTGATGGTTTTCTGCTTCCTATCTATATTTTTTTCTGGGGAGTAAAATAAGAATAGGTGAATAATTTGTAATACTAGATCACCAGTGAGTTATGAGCTGGCTGGATTTGATCCTTAAACTGCTAGTGAACAGTGCAATAATACCAGGTGATGGTTTTCTGCTTCCTATATCTATATTTTTTTTTTCAGGGAGTAAATTAAGAATAGGTGAATAATTTGTAATACTAGAGCACTTGTGAGTTATGAGCTGGCTGGAGTTGATCCTTTAACTGCCAGAGAACAGTGCAGTAATACCAGGTGATGGTTTTCTGTTTCCTATCTATATTTTTTTGTCAGGGGAGTAAAATAAGAATATGTGATCACCCAAACTACTAAAGCACTTGTGAGTAATGAGCTGGTTGGAGTTGATCCTTAAACTGCCAGAGAACAGTGCAGTAATACCAGTTGATGGTTTTCTGTTTCCCATCTATATTTTCTTTTCAGGGGAGTAAAATAAGAATAGGTGAATAATTTGTAATACTAGAGCACTTGTGAGTTATGAGCTGGCTGGACTTGATCCTTAAACTGCCCGAGAACAGTGTAGTAATACCAGGTGATGGTTTTCTGTTTCCTATCTATATTTATGTTCTAGGTGTAAAGTAAAATTAGGTAAATGACTTGTATTACTAGAGCACTTGTGAGTTATGAGCTGGCTGGACTTGATCCTTAAACTGCTAGTGAACAGTGCAGTAATACCAGGTGATGGTTTTCTGTTTCTTATATCTTTATTTTTTTCCAGGGGAGTAAAATAAGAATAGGTGAATAATTTGTAATACTAGAGCACTTGTGAGTTATGAGCTGGCTGGAGTTCATCCTTAAACTGCTAGTGAACAGTGCAGTAATACCAGGTGATGGTTTTCTGTTTCCTATCTATATTTATGTTTTAGGTGTAAAGTAAAATTAGGTAAATGACTTGTATTACTAGAGAACATAAGAGTTATGAGCTGGCTGGACTTGATCCTTAAACTGCTAGTGAACAGTGCAGTAATACCAGGTGATAGTTGTCTGTTTCCTATCTATATTTTTTTGTCAGGGGAGTAAAATAAGAATATGTGATCACCCAAACTACTAGAGCACATGTGAGTAATGAGCTGGTTGGAGTTGATCCTTAAACTGCCAGAGAACAGTGCAGTAATACCAGGTGATGGTTTTCTGTTTCCTATCTATATGTTCTAGGTGTGAGTAAAATTAGGTAAATGACTTGTATTACTAGAGCACTTGTGAGTAATGAGCTGGCTGGACTTGATCCTTAAACTGCCAGAGAACAGTGCAGTAATACCAGGTGATGGTTTTTTGTTTCCTATCTATATTTTTTTTCTGGGGAGTAAAATAAGAATAGGTGAATAATTTGTAATACTAGATCACTTGTGAGTTATGAGCTGGCTGGACTTGATCCTTAAACTACCGGTAAACAGTGCAGTAATACCAGTTGATGGTTTTCTGCTTCCTATATCTATATTTTTTTTTTCAGGGAGTAAATTAAGAATAGGTGAATAATTTGTAATACTAGAGCACTTGTGAGTAATGAGCTGGCTGGACTTGATCCTTAAACTGCCAGAGAACAGTGCAGTAATACCAGGTGATGGTTTTCTGTTTCCTATCTATATGTTCTAGGTGTGAGTAAAATTAGGTAAATGACTTGTATTACTAGAGCACTTGTGAGTAATGAGCTGGCTGGACTTGATCCTTAAACTGCCAGAGAACAGTGCAGTAATACCAGGTGATGGTTTTTTGTTTCCTATCTATATTTTTTTTCTGGGGAGTAAAATAAGAATAGGTGAATAATTTGTAATACTAGATCACTTGTGAGTTATGAGCTGGCTGGACTTGATCCTTAAACTACCGGTAAACAGTGCAGTAATACCAGTTGATGGTTTTCTGCTTCCTATATCTATATTTTTTTTTTCAGGGGAGTAAATTAAGAATAGGTGAATAATTTGTAATACTAGAGCACTTGTGAGTAATGAGCTGGCTGGACTTGATCCTTAAACTGGCAGAGAACAGTGCAGTAATACCAGGTGATGGTTTTTTTGTTTCCTATCTCTATTTTTTTTTCTGGGGAGTAAAATAAGAATAGGTGAATAATTTGTAATACTAGATCACTTGTGAGTTATGAGCTGGCTGGACTTGATCCTTAAACTACCGGTAAACAGTGCAGTAATACCAGGTGATGGTTTTCTGTTTCCTATCTATATTTATGTTCTAGGTGTAAAGTAAAATTAGGTAAATGACTTGTATTACTAGAGCACATGTGAGTTGTGAGCTACCTGGACTTGATCCTTAAACTGCTAGTGAACAGTGCAGTAATACCAGGTGATAGTTGTCTGTTTCCTATCTATATTTTTTTGTCAGGGGAGTAAAATAAGAATATGTGATCACCCGTACTACTAGAGCACTTGTGAGTAATGAGCTGGTTGGAGTTGATCCATAAACTGCCAGAGAACAGTGCAGTAATACCAGTTGATCGTTTTCTGTTTCCCATCTATATTTTTTTTTCAGGGGAGTAAAATAAGAATAGGTGAATAATTTGTAATACTAGAGCACTTGTGAGTTATGAGCTGGCTGGACTTGATCCTTAAACTGCCAGAGAACAGTGTAGTAATACCAGGTGATGGTTTTTTGTTTCCTATCTATATTTTTTCTGGGGAGTAAAAAAGAATAGGTGAATAATTTGTAATACTAGATCACTAGTGAGTTATGAGCTGGCTGGACTTGATCCTTAAACTGCTAGTGAACAGTGCAATAATACCAGGTGATGGTTTTCTGCTTCCTATATCTATATTTTTTTTTTCAGGGGAGTAAATTAAGAATAGGTGAATAATTTGTAATACTAGAGCACTTGTGAGTTATGAGCTGGCTGGAGTTGATCCTTAAACTGCCAGAGAACAGTGCAGTAATACCAGGTGATGGTTTTCTGTTTCCTATCTATATTTTTTTTCATGGGAGTAAAGTAAGAATAGGTGAATAATTTGTAATATTAGAGCACTTGTGAGGTATGAGCGGGCTGGAGTTAATCCTTAAACTGCTAGTGAACAGTGCAGTAATACCAGGTGATAGTTGTCTGTTTCCTATCTATATTTTTTTGTCAGGGGAGTAAAATAAGAATATGTGATCACCCAAACTACTAAAGCACTTGTGAGTAATGAGCTGGTTGGAGTTGATCCTTAAACTGCCAGAGAACAGTGCAGTAATACCAGTTGATGGTTTTCTGTTTCCCATCTATATTTTCTTTTCAGGGGAGTAAAATAAGAATAGGTGAATAATTTGTAATACTAGAGCACTTGTGAGTTATGAGCTGGCTGGACTTGATCCTTAAACTGCCCGAGAACAGTGTAGTAATACCAGGTGATGGTTTTCTGTTTCCTATCTATATTTTTTTCTGGGGAGTAAAATAAGAATAGGTGAATAATTTGTAATACTAGATCACCAGTGAGTTATGAGCTGGCTGGATTTGATCCTTAAACTGCTAGTGAACAGTGCAATAATACCAGGTGATGGTTTTCTGCTTCCTATATCTATATTTTTTTTTCAGGGGAGTAAATTAAGAATAGGTGAATAATTTGTAATACTAGAGCACTTGTGAGTTATGAGCTGGCTGGAGTTGATCCTTCAACTGCCAGAGAACAGTGCAGTAATACCAGGTGATGGTTTTCTGTTTCCTATCTATATTTTTTTTCATGGGAATAAAATAAGAATAGGTGAATAATTTGTAATACTAGAGCACTTGTGAGTTATGAGCTGGCTGGAGTTGATCCTTAAACTGCCAGAGAACAGTGCAGTAATACCAGGTGATGGTTTTCTGTTTCCTATCTATATTTTTTTTCATGGGAGTAAAATAAGAATAGGTGAATAATTTGTAATACTAGAGCACTTGTGAGGTATGAGCGGGCTGGAGTTAATCCTTAAACTACTGGTAAACAGTGCAGTAGTACCAGGTGATAGTTGTTTGTTTCCTATCTATATTTTTTTGTCAGGGGAGTAAAATAAGAATATGTGACCACCCGTACTACTATAGAGCACTTGTGAGTAATGAGCTGGTTGGACTTGATCCTTAAACTGCCGGAGAACAGCGCAGTAATAACAGGTGATGGTTTTCTGTTTCCTATCTATATTTATGTTCTAGGTGTAAATTAAAATTAGGTAAATGACTTGTATTACTAGAGCACATGTGAGTTATGAGCTGGCTGGACTTGATGCTTAAACTACCGGTAAACAGTGCAGTAATACCAGGTGATGGTTTTCTGTTTCCTATCTATATTTATGTTCTAGGTGTAAAGTAAAATTAGGTAAATAATTTGTAATACTAGAGCACTTGTGAGTTATGAGCTGGCTGGAGTTGATCCTTAAACTGCCAGAGAACAGTGCAGTAATACCAGGTGATGGTTTTTTGTTTCCTATCTATATTTTTTTTCTGGGGAGTAAAATAAGAATAGGTGAATAATTTGTAATACTAGATCACTTGTGAGTTATGAGCTGGCTGGACTTGATCCTTAAACTACCGGTAAACAGTGCAGTAATACCAGTTGATGGTTTTCTGCTTCCTATATCTATATTTTTTTTTTCAGGGGAGTAAATTAAGAATAGGTGAATAATTTGTAATACTAGAGCACTTGTGAGTAATGAGCTGGCTGGACTTGATCCTTAAACTGCCAGAGAACAGTGCAGTAATACCAGGTGATGGTTTTTTGTTTCCTATCTATATTTTTTTTCTGGGGAGTAAAATAAGAATAGGTGAATAATTTGTAATACTAGATCACTTGTGAGTTATGAGCTGGCTGGACTTGATCCTTAAACTACCGGTAAACAGTGCAGTAATACCAGTTGATGGTTTTCTGCTTCCTATATCTATATTTTTTTTTTCAGGGGATTAAATTAAGAATAGGTGAATAATTTGTAATACTAGAGCACTTGTGAGTAATGAGCTGGCTGGACTTGATCCTTAAACTGCCAGAGAACAGTGCAGTAATACCAGGTGATGGTTTTTTTGTTTCCTATCTCTATTTTTTTTTCTGGGGAGTAAAATAAGAATAGGTGAATAATTTGTAATACTAGATCACTTGTGAGTTATGAGCTGGCTGGACTTGATCCTTAAACTACCGGTAAACAGTGCAGTAATACCAGGTGATGGTTTTCTGTTTCCTATCTATATTTATGTTCTAGGTGTAAAGTAAAATTAGGTAAATGACTTGTATTACTAGAGCACATGTGAGTTGTGAGCTACCTGGACTTGATCCTTAAACTGCTAGTGAACAGTGCAGTAATACCAGGTGATAGTTGTCTGTTTCCTATCTATATTTTTTTGTCAGGGGAGTAAAATAAGAATATGTGATCACCCGTACTACTAGAGCACTTGTGAGTAATGAGCTGGTTGGAGTTGATCCTCAAACTGCCAGAGAACAGTGCAGTAATACCAGTTGATCGTTTTCTGTTTCCCATCTATATTTTTTTTTCAGGGGAGTAAAATAAGAATAGGTGAATAATTTGTAATACTAGAGCACTTGTGAGTTATGAGCTGGCTGGACTTGATCCTTAAACTGCCAGAGAACAGTGTAGTAATACCAGGTGATGGTTTTTTGTTTCCTATCTATATTTTTTCTGGGGAGTAAAAAAAGAATAGGTGAATAATTTGTAATACTAGATCACTAGTGAGTTATGAGCTGGCTGGACTTGATCCTTAAACTGCTAGTGAACAGTGCAATAATACCAGGTGATGGTTTTCTGCTTCCTATATCTATATTTTTTTTTTCAGGGGAGTAAATTAAGAATAGGTGAATAATTTGTAATACTAGAGCACTTGTGAGTTATGAGCTGGCTGGAGTTGATCCTTAAACTGCCAGAGAACAGTGCAGTAATACCAGGTGATGGTTTTCTGTTTCCTATCTATATTTTTTTTCATGGGAGTAAAATAAGAATAGGTGAATAATTTGTAATATTAGAGCACTTGTGAGGTATGAGCGGGCTGGAGTTAATCCTTAAACTGCTAGTGAACAGTGCAGTAATACCAGGTGATAGTTGTCTGTTTCCTATCTATATTTTTTTGTCAGGGGAGTAAAATAAGAATATGTGATCACCCAACTACTAAAGCACTTGTGAGTAATGAGCTGGTTGGAGTTGATCCTTAAACTGCCAGAGAACAGTGCAGTAATACCAGTTGATGGTTTTCTGTTTCCCATCTATATTTTCTTTTCAGGGGAGTAAAATAAGAATAGGTGAATAATTTGTAATACTAGAGCACTTGTGAGTTATGAGCTGGCTGGACTTGATCCTTAAACTGCCCGAGAACAGTGTATAGTAATACCAGGTGATGGTTTTCTGTTTCCTATCTATATTTTTTTCTGGGGAGTAAAATAAGAATAGGTGAATAATTTGTAATACTAGATCACCAGTGAGTTATGAGCTGGCTGGATTTGATCCTTAAACTGCTAGTGAACAGTGCAATAATACCAGGTGATGGTTTTCTGCTTCCTATATCTATATTTTTTTTTTCAGGGGAGTAAATTAAGAATAGGTGAATAATTTGTAATACTAGAGCACTTGTGAGTTATGAGCTGGCTGGAGTTGATCCTTCAACTGCCAGAGAACAGTGCAGTAATACCAGGTGATGGTTTTCTGTTTCCTATCTATATTTTTTTTCATGGGAATAAAATAAGAATAGGTGAATAATTTGTAATACTAGAGCACTTGTGAGTTATGAGCTGGCTGGAGTTGATCCTTAAACTGCCAGAGAACAGTGCAGTAATACCAGGTGATGGTTTTCTGTTTCCTATCTATATTTTTTTTCATGGGAGTAAAATAAGAATAGGTGAATAATTTGTAATACTAGAGCACTTGTGAGGTATGAGCGGGCTGGAGTTAATCCTTAAACTACTGGTAAACAGTGCAGTAGTACCAGGTGATAGTTGTTTGTTTCCTATCTATATTTTTTTGTCAGGGGAGTAAAATAAGAATATGTGACCACCCGTACTTCTATAGAGCACTTGTGAGTAATGAGCTGGTTGGACTTGATCCTTAAACTGCCGGAGAACAGCGCAGTAATAACAGGTGATGGTTTTCTGTTTCCTATCTATATTTATGTTCTAGGTGTAAATTAAAATTAGGTAAATGACTTGTATTACTAGAGCACATGTGAGTTATGAGCTGGCTGGACTTGATCCTTAAACTACCGGTAAACAGTGCAGTAATACCAGGTGATGGTTTTCTGTTTCCTATCTATATTTATGTTCTAGGTGTAAAGTAAAATTAGGTAAATAATTTGTAATACTAGAGCACTTGTGAGTTATGAGCTGGCTGGAGTTGATCCTTAAACTGCCAGAGAACAGTGCAGTAATACCAGGTGATGGTTTTCTGTTTCCTATCTATATTTTTTTTCATGGGAGTAAAATAAGAATAGGTGAATAATTTGTAATACTAGAGCACTTGTGAGTTATGAGCTGGCTGGACTTGATCCTTAAACTGCTAGTGAACAGTGCAATAATACCAGTTGATGGTTTTCTGTTTCCTATCTATATTTTTTTTCATGGGAATAAAATAAGAATAGGTGAATAATTTGTAATACTAGAGCACATGTGAGTTATGAGCTGGCTGGACTTGATCCTTAAACTACCGGTAAACAGTGCAGTAATACCAGGTGATGGTTTTCTGTTTCCTATCTATATTTATGTTCTAGGTGTAAAGTAAAATTAGGTAAATGACTTGTATTACTAGAGCACATGTGAGTTATGAGCTGGCTGGACTTGATCCTTAAACTACCGGTAAACAGTGCAGTAATACCAGGTGATGGTTTTCTGTTTCCTATCTATATTTTTTTTCATGGGAATAAAATAAGAATAGGTGAAAAATTTGTAATACTAGAGCACTTGTGAGTTATGAGCTGGCTGGAGTTGATCCTTAACCCTTACTGTACTGGGGGGGGGGGGGCCTGGGAGGCCCCCCCCCCCTCGACATTTTCGGAGATTGCGCCGCAACCGCTTGGAATTTTGAATTGTCGTTTCATGACTTTTTCCCCTCAAGTCTTACGCACATTTTGATACCATTTTCGTCAAAATCGGATATACCTATAAGGCGTTACATAACAATTAGTATGCGCATGTCATCAAAAAAAAAAAAAAAAAATGAAAATCGCATCAAAATTTGCATAAATTATCATTGTTAATTACATTAAAATAACTTTTTGTGTTAGAAAAGAAGTTTCATATGAATAATGAGTTTCAACATTCAAAAAGTGGAGTTTGACACGTTTTCGGTAAAATGCATAAAATTAGCGCATTTTGCATAATTAATTAGGCTAATGACAAAAATTTGCATATTCGGAAAAAACTAATTATACCATCTTGTTCCTTACGTAAATATCTACAAACATGCAAATTTTCGTGTTCATCGGACAATCGACGGCCGAGATCATAGGGGGGGGGGGGCCTCCCAGGCCCCCCCCCCCCCCCCCCCCCAGTCAGTGGGTGCTCAAAATAGCCCAGTACAGTAAGGGTTAAACTGCCAGAGAACAGTGCAGTAATACCAGGTGATGGTTTTCTGTTTCCTATCTATATTTTTTTTCATGGGAGTAAAATAAGAATAGGTGAATAATTTGTAATACTAGAGCACTTGTGAGGTATGAGCGGGCTGGAGTTAATCCTTAAACTACTGGTAAACAGTGCAGTAGTACCAGGTGATAGTTGTTTGTTTCCTATCTATATTTTTTTGTCAGGGGAGTAAAATAAGAATATGTGACCACCCGTACTACTATAGAGCACTTGTGAGTAATGAGCTGGTTGGACTTGATCCTTAAACTGCCGGAGAACAGCGCAGTAATAACAGGTGATGGTTTTCTGTTTCCTATCTATATTTATGTTCTAGGTGTAAATTAAAATTAGGTAAATGACTTGTATTACTAGAGCACATGTGAGTTATGAGCTGGCTGGACTTGATCCTTAAACTACCGGTAAACAGTGCAGTAATACCAGGTGATGGTTTTCTGCTTCCTATCTATATTTATGTTCTAGGTGTAAAGTAAAATTAGGTAAATGACTTGTATTACTAGAGCACATGTGAGTTATGAGCTGGCTGGACTTGATCCTTAAACTACCGGTAAACAGTGCAGTAATACCAGGTGATGGTTTTCTGTTTCCTATCTATATTTATGTTCTAGGTGTAAAGTAAAATTAGGTAAATGACTTGTATTACTAGAGCACATGTGAGTTATGAGCTGGCCGAACTTGATCCTTAACCCTATTTTAACTGGGCTATTTCAGACCAGGTTTTAACTGGGGGGGGGGGGGTCAATTTGACCCCCCCCCCCTAAGATCTCGGCCGTTTCACCGCCGATCGCCGCGAAAATTTGCACGCATGTCAATTGAAGTGTATAGAATACTATGGTAATTTCAATTTTTTGAAAAATTCACTAATTTGTATATTTATGGTAATTTATGCAAGTAAAGTTATAAAAATCACATTTTTACCCATAAATCATATATTATTCATATTTAAGCATTCTTTTTCACTACATATGTTCATTAGACCATTATGAATAATAATACGACAACAAAATTTGGAAGAGCCAGCTTATTCCTTATGTTATCCCTTGTTTTAATAATTTCTTATGTATTTCTTTGTTTTTTAACTTATGTATTTCATTGTTTTTGTTGTTTTATTTCATTTCTTACTACAATTCAACTATAATGACTCCCAAAACAACCACCTAAACTTTAAACAAGACCCAATAACCCATGTTTGATCTGTTTTTAGGAAAAATGACTTTTACATATGTTTTGTACACAAGTCACGAAAATGAGCGATTTTCGGGCTGACATGCAAAGACAAAAGGTCATGTGACCTTGTAACCGTAGGTCCGATTTAAAAAAGAAATCGTTTTAAAAGATGCGTAAGACTCGAAAGTAAAAAGTCATGAAAGGAAAATTTTATATCTGCTGCGGTTTCGGAGTAGTCGCGAAATTTCTACAGGGGGGGGGGTCAAATTGACCCTCCCCCCCCCCCCCCCCTGTTAACATAGGGTTAAACCGCCAGAGAACAGCGCTGTAATACCTGATAGTTTTCTTTTCCTTTTGTATCTGTTTTTTCAAGGGGGGCGGGGGGGGGGGTAAATAATTAATGATGAATCACTTGTATTACCAAAACACTTGTGAATAATGAATGGCTGGACTTGAACAGTGCAATAATACCAGGTGATGGTTTTTTGTTTCCTATCTAAATTTACGTTCTAGGTGTAAATTAAAATTAGGTAAATGACTTGTACTACTATATAGAGCACATGTGAGTTATGAGCTGGCTGGACTTAATTGATCCTTAAACTACCGTAAACAGTGCAGTAATACCAGGTGATGGTTTTCTGTTTCCTATCTATATTTATAGGTGTAATATATAACACGCTGGGATGCAAGCCTCCCCCGGCCCCAACTGAGAGTCAAAATTATGAAAATTTACTTTGGTGACAAGATGAGATATTGTACAAGCACCATTGGCGGATCCAGGAGGGGGAGGGGCCAGCCCGCCCGCGCCCCCCCCCCTCGAAAAAAGGGTGTAAAAACACGTTAATTTTACCCTTTTTTGGAGATGCCCCCCCCCCCCCCCACAATGAGCGAATCCGCGGCCGATGCGATTTCAAGTATCAAGTATCAAGTATCAAGTATCAAGTTTATTTGTCTTCCAGAAAACACATGTGACAAAATATAATAGAGTATAATCATAACAGTACAATGTAGAACAAAGGAAGACGAGGAGACCTTGGTTGAAGCACAGCTTGTTAAGTTAAGGCCCCCTCATATGATGTGACAAAGATAACTTATTTATGAATACAACAACAAATATGGAATATATAAAATTATATCCTGCATCAAAAATTTGTTGGCTTCTGATTGGTTGAGAGCTCGTCACATGACCAAAAATATTTGAGCTATTTTTAGAAAGTACTATATGAGAGTACTGTTTTGGTTTACTATTTGGGAGTTGAAATTTTTTTTTTTTTAATTTTTTTTTTAATTGAATCAATTATTTTTTTTCAAATCTTAATTCAATGAAAACAAAATATTTTAAATCATTTTAGATAAAAATTGACATTTTTTTTTGTTCTAAATTTTTTTTTTTTTTTTTTTTTTTTTTAATATAAATTTTTGATGCAGGATATAAAACAAATATACCATGCCTTCCATTCGAGGTACTGGTTAAACTATGGGCCTCGGTGACTCCAAAAGTACCATTTGCTTCGGGGCTGCGCCCCTCAGCAAATAGTACTATTGGAGTCACCTCTTGCGCATAGTTTTAACCAGAACCTCTCAAGGCAGTGTATATTTGTATACTATTTACAAAATACTCTCAGAGAACAACTACCCAACGTTGCATCTAATATGATCTAATATGGACAAACCCCAAGCCGACACCAAGTCGAGACATCAATGAGTTATTGCTCTCTGAGTGCAGAGGTCAAGTAGGAATATATGGTATATGTAGTATGTACAGATGAGAAAGAAGAAGAAAAAAAAGAAAAGGGATAAAGGGGGTTATGTCAAAGTCAAGAATTAACGAAAAAAAGATCAAGAGTAGAGTTAAAATATGCTACAGTACACTAACAATAAAGCTTGATAACACATTCATGTGTCATCGACATACTTGTCAAGAAAATATGACTTAAGTCTACGTTTAAAAACTGAGATACTTGAAGCATTTGTTATGGTAGTATCAAGTGAATTCCAGAACCTGGGGCCAGTGGACATTAGTGTATTCAAAGTGAAGGTTGTCCTTGCATATGGTAAATGGAGAGCAGAAGCCTGTCTAGTATTATAGCTGTGAATTTGGTTATTTCTTCTAAAGATTTGAGCAAGGGCAGGAGGGAGGTCTCCAGAGTGAATGCTAAACATGAGCATTCCAAGTTGCATTGAATAGAGATCTTCTAGTTTTAGAATACTGTTTTCATAATAAAGTAGATTTGTATGTGCACGATAATTTGCTTTACAAATTATTCTAATAACCCGCTTCTGCACAACAAAAAGCCTGTGGATTTGAGTTTTGGATGATTTGCCCCATGCCAACATACCATAATTGATATATGATAAAATAAGAGTAGAGTACAAAATGAACAATACCTCTTGAGGTATACATGATCTCAACTTATAAATAACACCAGTATTTTTTGACACCACTTTACTTAATTTGTCCACATGAGTTTTCCAATTCAGTTTCTCGTCTATGTATATTCCAAGAAATTTCGTTGAAGTTACTCTCTCAATTGGGTTATTATTGAATGCCACTTCGCCTGGCAAAATATTAACTGAATTACTGAACAGTATATAATTAGTTTTCTGAAGATTCAAGGATAACTTATTAGCATTGATCCACTTCATTACTTTTCGAAACTCTTCATTAACAGTTTTCAACAATGTTTGTGGACATCTATGAGAAAAAAATACACTTGAGTCATCAGCAAAAAATATGAATGATAATACTCTTGATGAGCGTTGAAAATCATTAATATACAAAATGAATAAAAGTGGTCCCAAAATGGATCCCTGGGGAACACCACATGTTACTTTTTGGGGACTAGAGTCAATTCCATTTAAGGACACATATTGCTTTCTATCAGTTAGATAACTTCTAAACCAATCCAAGGCGACTCCCCTGACACCATAATGACATAATTTACTTAAGAGAATTTCATGGTCTACAGTATCAAAGGCCTTGGAAAAGTCTAAAAATGTACCAATGGTGTGTAAGCGACTATCTAAGGCAGAAGCAAGTTTATCTATAAGGTGTAAGATTGCATGTGTTGTTGTATGCTTCTCCCGAAAACCAAACTGATAATTACTGAAGACACATGTTTTGTTTAAAAATGTTATAGTTCTTACATAAATAATTTTTTCCAGAATTTTTGAAAAACAGGTTAACAAAGAAATCGGACGATAATTTGTCAGTAATTGAGAGTCACCTTTTTTAAAATTGGTACAACTTTTGCGATCTTCATGTTTATCGGTACAACTCCGCTTGACATAGACAAATTAAAAATATGAACTAGTGGTTGAAGGATACCGACAATAACTTGCTTAATAAGTTCGTTCCCAATATGATCATACCCAGGACTTTTCTTGTTCTTGAGGGCTCTAACAATACCAAGCAATTCTTCTTCATTTGTGGGCACCAGAAATAAACTTTGCATGTTAGGTTCTACTAAGTAATCATGAAAATCAGTTTGACTGTTAGGAATATTTTTTTTCAGATTCGGACCAATATTACAAAAATATTCATTAAACTTTTCCACTATAATATTTTTATCTTCAACCATTTGGTCATCTATATTCATTTGTATTATACTTGTTACTTTAGATGCTTTTTGAAATACATTTCTTATCACCTTCCACGTGCCCTTGATATTATTGTAAGTTGCTTTAAACTGTGCTAAATAGTATTGTTTTTTGGCTGCACGCAGCACAGAAGTCAGAGTATTTCTGTAAACGGAATATTTCCTTTTTAGAGCTACCGTCCCTGCTTTCTTATACTTATAAAACAGCTCATTTTTCTTATTTATTGATTTCAGCATAGCATTGGTGACCCACGGCATACGTGGAGTTCTTCTACGGTTGTTTTTACTCTTTACTACTGGAATATTAGCATCATACAACAATAAAAACCTATTCATGAAAATATCGAAGGCACTCTCATCACACTGATTCAAAAGAACATCACTCCAGTTTGTCGCCAATAACGCCTCTCTAAACTGATTAATATTTTCTGGGGTGTTTCTTCTAACATAAATGTTCTTATGGGTGACTACAAGTTTTTTCCCAAAGGAATTACAGTATACACAGGAAAATGGTCAGACAAGTCCGACACAACAATAGTAGATAAGGGAAAAGGTTGTAAGTTACTAAAGATATTGTCAATTAGAGTAGCAGAGGATTCAGTTACTCTTGTTGGTTTTGTTATCAAGGGCAACAAAGAAAACGACAACATCAAATTCAGGAAATCATCAACATGAGCATCAACATTGTGCTGTAAAAGGTTTATATTATAATCTCCAACCAAAAATAAGGATTTACTGTTAAGTGACTGGCTTTCCAAAACTCTCTGCATTTCGTCCAAAAAAATGTTCAAAATACCATTGGGAGGTCTGTACACGACTCCAATTACGATATTATTTTTACCAGAAATAAAGACTTCAACAAATAAAGCTTCTAGATTTTCAGTCATAACATTAAGCTCGTGACATACTCGATAATCGAGCCCAGACGGAACATAAAGGGCAACACCACCACCACGTCTGTCTACTCTACTATTGCTTAACAAGTTATAACCTGGAATAACAAACAAATTTGCATCATTTTCATTGGTGAACCATGTTTCAGTGACACCAATGGTTGATGGCTGATTTTGTTCACAAATGATGTCACATGTTCAAAATTTCTACTCATGCTGCGGATATTAAAATGAAGAAGGGAAAGCTCTTTATCTGTGGCATTTTTAACTGACTCAAAGAACTGTTGTTCTGTAGAATAATTACATCTTAAAGAAATATTTTCAATGCTGTCACTGATATCACTCAAGCTAGCTTCAAGAAAATTGCAAATATTATGATCATCTATTTGAGCCATGATCGGTCAAGATAGGTGACAGGATAAACACGAGTACTGATAACATAGACATAAGGAAACGGCTAGCTAACTAAATACAACTAGAAAGATAAACACTTGAGACATATAGAATATGAGACAGCAAGTTGGAGAGGAAAAAGGAAGGTATAAACAGGGAAAGGAAGACAAAAAAGAACAGAATGGAAAACATATATATAACTGCGCACAGGATACATTGCGCAGATAAGTAAAAAGACAATTCATATGAAGAAAAAAACAAAACAACAACAGTACCAATAGTGTAGTAAATAAAAAGAGATGTTTTAAATATCATGTGGCAAGAGCTATCAAGTTATTTATAGACAAAGGTTGAATCTAGAGCCTGGCCAAGTCCGCTTCAGAAAAGATGGTTTTCTTCATTTCTTTGCCATCGGTTGCTGGCAACAAGGCGATGACTCGACCATCCCGTGTCCAAGCAGCTTTCACCCGTTGATGGTCACGGGTCATCTTGAGGAGCTTGGCGTTATCGCGCGTGAGGTCCTCAGCTCCTGGATGGATTTTCTCGTACCCGCGAGCTTGCGTCGACTCCCGAGGACCTCGTTCCTCTTCTTGAACGATTTTCAAATTTTCGGGAGCAAAAAAAAGAAGAAAAATTCGTGCTCACTACCCCCCCCCCCCCCCCCCCCCTTCCCCTACTTAGCGATATATTGGCCGGCACAATTTACAAATTTCAGCACACTAAACTTATATTATTCATAATAATCGACTCGATTGGCAAGTAAGTCGATCCTCCCGTATCGACGCACAGTACGCGTAGCTAGGGAACGCATAGCTACTATATATAGCTGGCATAGCGAGACCGCGGTGCATGCATGGTACGACCGATTAGAAAGTGTATTTTGTAAGTAGCAGTCCATTGACTTTATAGTATAGTACTGAAATTCATATGCGTTAATTACAGTTTTGTACATAAACGCGTAGACAGTCACAAGCTAAACTAGCACAATGCTAAGCCTAGGCTTAACTTTAAGTTTAAACGGCGCTAGTCATTAGGCTAGTGACAGTACTTTCGCTTTCGGACAGAGTCAAGACGGGAAGCTTAACCGGGCGGCGCAGCCACCACCGATTCGCCGAAGCGAAGCGTAGGACGCGGACCCAGCTAGGGTACGGTAAAGCCTAAAGGGATATCTTTACGGCGCCGGCGTGACCTACCGGGGGTAGACCTCTAGTCTACTTTGATTTCATAACAATTATTATTTAACAGCCTTAATTTATGATCCACACCAGGCGGGTACGCAGGGGGGGGGGGGGGGGGGGGGGGGGGGGGGGGGGGGGGGGTGGGGGGGGGGGGGGGGGGGGGGGGGGTTAGGGGTTGAACCCCCCCCCCCCATTGACTTTATTTTGTGTGCGTTTTAGAGTAAACCCCCCCCCCCCCCCTCAGGCTTAGCGATTTTTTGTTTTTGTTTAATAGATCTAGACCTAGATCTAGATTCTAGATCTAGATCTACAAAACAAACAAAAAAAAAACAAAAAATGATATTCTAGAGTCTAGATCTAGACTAGACTAGAAAAAACCCAACCTTCCCCCCCCCCCCCCCCTCCCCACCAAAACAAAATAGAATCTATCAATCAGCCAAATTTTCAATTAAAAAAAAAAAACGCTTTAATTTTTGAGACCAAAAAAATAATTTAAAAATGTGTCCTCTTAGTCTTACAGAGTCCACATCGTCAACATAGACTATGCCAAATGGCAATGCAACTTTCTATATTGGTTATCAAGTGCTTTAATTTTTTTGTGCTCGGATAACTCTAGATTACTGCATGAAGACATCTGTATGGATGTATTTATGAGGATTTGTGGTGAATCTTGATTTGAATGACATCCGATTAAAGGTAAGTAATACAAAGTTTTGGTAGGGGACCGTCGTGAATTTGGTTCAAGTGAACATATTGGAAGCATATGCGATCCTACAATATTCAGTGATCGTTGTCGCGGTTGAAATCAAGTCTAAATGCATAAAATTGTAAATAGGGTCTAATAAACTTTTTATGTTGTATATAGCTCCCTCTCAAGGGCAAGATATTAATTAAGCTATAAAACAATGTTTCTTGACTAAAATCGACATATTAGTATTAGCTATTCCCTTTGGTAATTGTATATCACAACTACATAGACCTATTCTGAGATTTTCAGGGAGTGTACGGATGTAGGCGCCATTTGAAATTTATCAAAATTTACTGGGAGTACCGGTAAATTTTTAGATTCCAATTTTCTCGAAAGCAGAAGTGTTTTAGGGGCTACGTTTTCTAGTGCTTATAAAACATCCACAGGGGCATCCAAACATCAAAATTGTAAAGAATCACTAGACCTATCCACCTAATTTTTAAAATTTCCCAAAACTTTGTATTTAATACCTTTAACGATGGTCTTTTGTGATTGTATATTACACAGTGACCTGGAAGAAGTGAAATAAGAGATTCAGTCAAATCCAGCCCTGATTGTTCAGAGTCAGGAATAGGTTGAAAAGATGAGAATTCTTTTGATCCTAGCCTGCTTGATGTTACCCCTTCTGGGTTCCTGTCAGTACCAGTCCAACTGGGATTCCATCGACTCAAGACCTCTCCCTGCTTGGTAGGTAATTAGTTTGTGTCAGTCTTAGTGGCTGTTATTGTGCAGTCAGCTCAGCCTTATACTTACGGTACTGAATTCTAAAGGGAAGTCCATCCTGCCAATCATCAATATTATTTGAATTGATGCAGAAAAAATCTTAAGATAGGTCAGTGGAAGTTGGAGAAAAAACATAAAAAGAAAGTTATCAAGTTTATTTAGGTTTTGAAGACTACATGTACACTATATATTATAAAAATTAGCAGACCTATGATTTTTTTTTCCTCAGTACTTTTAAAGATATACTTGTTACTTGATTTTGATGAAAGAGCAGTTTTATTTCCGACATGACTCTTTTTCCTGCTTGTTTAGTTATCACAGCATTTAAAAATCAGCTTAAATTCTGGAAAATTGTCAATCATAATGCATTTTTATGTGTGGAATAAAGATTAAAAAAACACATTTTACAACATCCCAACTGTTAATTGATTGGAGATATCATTTTAAAGATTCTTTTCTTCTGATGTAAATCAATTAAATTCTGGCCTATATTATGTAGGTATGATGAAGCCAAGTTTGGAATCTTCATGCATTGGGGCGTCTACTCCGTTCCAAGTTTCTTCAGTGAATGGTTTTGGGATCGTTGGCAAGGAGACCCTCCCTATCCATCTGTCGTCAACTTCATGAAAGAGAACTTCCGGCCTGGTTTCACGTATGCTGATTTTGGACCCATGTTCACGGCAGAGTTCTTTGACCCCAATGCTTGGGCCGACATCCTGGAAGCCTCTGGAGCAAAGTAGGTTAACCCATAATATTTGTAATATAGGGAAGATGAAGAAGGAGGAGGAAGAGGAAGAGGAGGAGGAGGCGGCGTTCTTGTATAACACTCATGTCAGTAAGCTTGAGCTTCTGTAAGATTTTCAAAATTTTAGGGACCAGACATAGACTAATGGGGTTTGCAAGAAAGTTGCGATTGATTGCAAGTTGCAAAATTTGCAACCGATATTTGCTATCGATGTACTGCAACTAAACTTTCTTGCAACGGCCCATTTCTTTTTTATGTGTGTAGTACCATAATTTATATCAAAATGCTACATAAGATGAAGGATTATGAAACTTTCACACAAGTTATATTTTTCTCACTCTTGTTTTGAGAATGATATACTGGAATAAAATTTCTTTCATTACTAATTTTTTTTCCACAGTTATGTTGTTTTGACTTCCAAACATCATGAGGGCTTCACCATGTGGCCATCCAATGTCTCATGGAACTGGAATGCAAAGGACGTTGGTCCTAAGAGGGATCTGGTCGGTAAGATATGATATTATATAATTTGGATAAGAATCTGCCATAATTTCTGGAATTGGTAATGTGTTAACCTTTTATAAAATGAAGAGCTCATAGACTATATTTCTTTTGTGCCGTTAAAGGGATTGTTGAGTTTTGTTGCAGAGGGCGCTACACAATGCATTTCTTAGGTGAGATAACGAAAAACTGAGTGTCAAATTTAAAAGAATATACAATTTGAATGACAAAATCATCTTTGTTTGATCAAAATCGATGCAGAGACGGCTGAACTATCCATAAATATAACCATTTCTAATATTTGTACATGGTGCCCCACAAATAATCCGTAATTTGAACCAGCCGTTGAAACACGAGATACCGTCTTATACGTTTTATTCCAGCCAATGCCAATATTGGCTTTTTGTTGGCTTTTTCGTGTTGGTTATAATACGCACAACCAGCCGGCCTGTGTATTATCATTAATTAATTGATTAATTAACGGTCACCATATTTTTTAAAAAGTGGAGCTGAATTGGTACGATCGTATTCACACATTTTGGGGTCTATTATTACCTTCATAGCAATTTAAGGTTCTAAAAGGGCACTAGAAATGTCATAATAAAGAATAAGAGCAATAACCATGCACTTTGAAGGCATTTGCAATCTGAAACATGATTCCTTTAAGTGAAATACTTCCGTAAATTCCAAACAGTAGCAATTAAATATTTGATTTAAATTCCTTTACATGAACAAGAAATGCACAACACTATTCAAGAAAGGAATGAGGTAACATTACAATTAGTTGAAGACAATTGATTAGACCAGGCAAACTAAAAAAAGTAGTTTTCCAGTTTCTCCTTAAGAGTGTGATGTGTGTATTGATACTTGGATATATTTAATTTTATGTTGTTTTATGATGGTATTTCATTCATGGTTTAACTTATACCAATGCTTGCTTGATCCAGTGCAGGGCTCAAATTAATTTTTTGTCCACGGGGGCTCTTCCCCCCAAAAAAGAGCCCCCGTGAGCCTTCTCACGGGGGCTCTTTTATTACTGACGGGGGCTCTTTTTTATACAAATATCCATTGAATTGGTACCTATGATACTCCTCAATTATTTGCTATTTCATCATTATCATTTCAATCAGCATTTTCCCTCTTACAAATTTACAAGCTACATAGCTGTTACTGGCCTGTGTATATAATATATACGCATACAACACTGATCTTTATGATGTCTTTAACGTGACATATCTTCTTCTCCCCTTGCAAACGAAAAAGAAAACATGGTCATTAAGAGGGATTAAGCGACAAATAATAATTGTGATTCAAATTGATGCGAATATTTGTTTGAATAAGCACTATTATTCACCCGAATCATTTTTGTAAAAACAACTTTTACAAATCTCAGCCATGCTTACTGAGTTGAGACGTTCCATTCAATTTAAAATACCCATTATATAATACACTTCTCCTAATCTCAAAGTGATCTTACAGCACAGTGGCAGAATTGCATTGCTGAGATTTGTAAAAGTCGTTTTTACAAAGAAGATTCTGGTGAAAAGCATTGCATATTCAAAAACATCCTTGCATCAATTTGAATCACAATGATTATTTGTCGCATGGTCCTTTTATTGAATAACCTTGTTTTCTGTTTTGTTTGCAGAGGGAGAAGAAGCTATGTCACGTTAAGAAATCATAAAGATCAGTTGTATTATGCGTATATACATATGATACCAGAACAAATGTTGATTATCAGAATGTCATTTTGGAATACCTCTATACAAATACCACATTGTCTTTAGCCCGTATTAGTATTAGTATGATCCAATATAAAGCTTTTATTCTTTATTTAATTCAGTATAATGCTTTTCCTCAAAAATAGTTTTGCTATTTTTTTAGGATTGAGACGCTAAGAAATGGTTTCAAATGTACATTACACGAACCCTGAACCATTGCAAAATGATGGTGGTTCTCTCTCTCTCTCTCTTTATTTTAATCATGCATTATCAACTACATATAAAGCAGAAACCAAAAACTTAGGGTTATCTGAGATAGGTGAAAGTAAGAGTTAAAAAGAAAGTCATGCTAAAACGGCGCTTCACTTCCCCCGCCCCCTGAAAAAAATAAAATAGATTAGTAGTCCTCCTCTTCAGAATCCCCCCCCCCCCCCCCCCCCCCCCCGCTGTAGATCTGCCCATGTTATCATATCATTCCACGCAGGGGCGGCGATCCCGGGGGGACGGGGGGGGGGACACGTCCCCCCTCAATTTTTTTAGGGGGGGGGGATCTTCCGCCCTGGAAATTTGAAAAAGTGCAAAACAAATTGTATAGCATATACTGAATAATGACTGCAACACACTTTTAGGCTCTGGAAGGCCCAAGAGTGCAGCGTTTAGACTAATAAAATTGCAAAAAAAATCTCGCTCGGTCGCTACGCTCCCTCGCATGAAATCCTTGTAAAAAAAATTCGCATTTCGTCCCCCCGGTCATTAACAGAAATCGCCGCCCCTGATTCCACAACATTTTGGTCTTCCTCTTCTCCTCAAAAGGGACTTTTAGATTTGCGTGGACGTGTTACGTCCTTTTAAGGCACTGGCAATCACATGTGACGTCCTTTTAAGCACTGGCAGTGCCTTAAAAGGAGGTCACACGTTGCAGTCCACGTTCTCATCGTGCAAATCTAAAAGTCCCTAATATTGATTTACTGGTCGAGGTTCATTATTTGCTGACAACGAAAAACTTCTCCAGGCCATGACCATGTTTCTGCCCTTGCCCGATCGCCTCCAGCTCCAGCAGACATGGCGCGGCAGCGTGCACACGCACCGCTACTAACGGCACAGTAGGCCTATAACCACTGCTGACGGCGGCACTGCACTGCGAGCTGAATCGGTAATAATAGGCCTACTCATAAAACGAGAAATCTTGCACGCTAATCTTAGTTCCATTTCATTGGTTTAAGGTTTGAAAATTGAAACTCAATATTGTGTTAAAGTTATAACAGAAAAGATTATCTTTATTTTATAATTCCACCGGGGCGATTTTTAATTTTGCAATCGCCCCCGTGAGCAACCTGACGGGGGCGATTTTGTAGCTCACGGGGGCAAATCGCCCACCGCCCCCGTATATTTTGAGCGCTGATCCAGTGGTTTTCTAAATAGAAAGACATTCTTATTTTTACAGGTGAATTGGCAGCAGCCGTGCGCAGCAGAACAAAGATTCATTTTGGCTTGTACTACTCTCTCTATGAGTGGTTTCATCCCCTTTTTCTGAAAGATGAGGCAAATGGCTTTCAAACAAAAGTGTACAGAGATGTAAGTTTATATACACCAATCTTGATTTATAATTTCATCAGCACATTACATATTCGAGTTTGAGCAGTTATGCACACAATTTTGGTCCAAGGGTCTATCGGCTTCGTCGGGCCCGGGGTAAGAATGTTGTTGCATTTGCGACCACTGACATTTGAGCCTCGATCACTGGTATAGCTCCAGCAATGGGATCAGTGCATATTGAGTGAATCAACAGAACATTGTGCAGCCTTGATAATTCATGAGTAAGTTAGTGAGCAATATTTTTTTTTTTTTTTTTTTTGGCCCTCAAAAATTTGCACCCCCCCCCTTGAGCGCCAGGAGGGGGGCCCAACTCCCCAAAAAAGTAAAATTAACGTGTTTTTACATATTTTTTCCGAGGGGGGGGGGGGGGGTGCTAGAAAGGCCTGGATCCGCCACTGCGTTAAAGTCACAATGGGATGATGAACCAGATTTGTTGAGTTGATTATCATTGCAGGCTCATCGTGACTCAACCAAGTGCAGTGAAAATTACTAATGCACAAGCTTCAAAAAACAGATTTTTTTTATTTTTTATTTTTTTTGTTAATAAAACAGGTTGACAATATAAATATAAAGCAAGAAACAAACCCACGATCAAAATGCCACAAATCGCACAGTCATGTGGGCCGCCATTTGCTTTAAATGACATCACAGTATAAGTGCAGCCAAGTGTTATGAGCGTCTCAGCACGCAAATCAATGTCCTTTCCATTTGAAACTGGATGCATTTCATCATGTATGGTGTATGCTTTAGATATACGCATACGCGCACCTTAGTTTTGTGTTATCACTTTTTGATGGGACCTTTCTTTGCAAAGCAAGCGTGGTAGTAAAATATTGTGCACTGTCACATGGTGTCATTTATTTTAGAACCAATTTTATAATAACTACTAACTAGAAGGATTGCTTAAAGGTAATACAAAGTTTTGGTATGGGGTCATGAATTTGGTTCAAATTAACATATTGGAAGCATATACGATCCTACAATATTCACTGATCGTTGTCGCGCTCGAAATCGACTCTAAAGTTATGAAATTGTAAATAATAAACACTTTATGTTGAATAGCTCCCTCTCAAGGTCAAGATATTAATTAAGCTATAAAACAATGTTTATTGACTAAAATCGACCGATTAGCTATTCTCATTCGGAAATGATATACCACAACTACATACTCTGAGATTTTCATGGCCGCAGCTACCATTGTACGGCCGTAGGAGCTATTTGAAATTTATCAAAATTTACCGGGAGCACCGGTAAATCTTTATATTCAATTTTTCTCGAAAATAGAAGTGTTTTAGGTGCTAAAATTTCTGGTGTTTTTAATACATCCACAGGGGCATCCAAATATATCAAAATTGTAAAGAATCACTTTCCACCCATTTTTCAAAACTTTGTAATACCTTTAATATTAGTGAGTATATAACTACATTTGTGTTTTATGATGCAGATATACTACAAATTTATGTCCCAACATATTTGCTTCGTCAAATTCTCATTGCAGCAAGTTATGATGCCACAGATAATGGATATTGTCAACAGCTACAAGCCGGATATCGTCTGGGCAGATGGGGCTCATGGTCCTGACTCTTACTGGAACAGTACAGAGTTTCTTGCCTGGCTCTACAATGAAAGGTTTGCTGTTTGAGAATGTGCTTAGAGACCACTTTTGATGGCCAATTTTCTGTTTTTGATATAAGGACCGCTATTCATGAGGTCCGCTATTCATTAGGACCGATATTCATAATTTGAGAAAAGGGTCATTATTCATAAGGGTCACTATTCATGAGGACCGCTATTCATAGTGAAAGAAGAGGGTCGGTATTCATAATATGAGAAGAGGGTCACTATTCATAATACAAAATCGGGTCGTTATTCACATGGGTCCCTATTTATAATACTAGAGAGGGTCGCTATACATAATACAAAATATTGTATTACCGTATCGTATTATTAATAGCGACCCTCTTGTCGTGTTATGAAAAATGACCATCTTCTTTTATAAATAGCGACCCTCCGCGTATTATGAAAAGCGACCCTCTCGTATTAGTGCGGTATGGTATGTAATCCCGTAGGATTTTTTTGCCAAAATTGAATTTTTTGCTGTTTTGGCTTCAAAAGGGTCCCAATTGGCCAAAAATGATGGGGTTCAAATTTTCAGACCCCTCCTTCACTTCCTGGGGGGTCCATTTTGGGCGCCAAAATTGCATATATAAAGCGCAATAGGGAAATCTGGTGTCTTCCACCCTAATTCATATATTTTTTCGCCAATTTCACTGTGAAGTTGTTTGAGGTATATAAGGATTCATTTTTAATGATATTGTGTCATAAAAAACTTTTTCACTTTGACGTTATGGGGGCGCAATTTGCGAAAAATTGTGAAAAACTGGGAAATATTTCCTAAAAATGTGCCCTTCTTCTTTCTTTTGGGCTAGAATTTTGAAATAATAAGTGGAAATGGCATTGTTGTGTATTATTATAGAGTGGAATAATTGTGAAACATACCACATGTCATTAACACTGTTATTTTAGGCTGTTAATATAAAAAATCAACCCTTTTTTAGTATTCTATCAAATGAATAACTTACTTAAACACCAGATGGCGCCAAACACCTTCAGATGATAATATAACAAAATTCTCAAATATCATCTTCTAGGCATTGTAATTGCATCAGTCAATCAGAAAGTTGACAAATTATATATGTAATATTTTTTTTCAAATGCACAATAATACGAAAATGTGCATTTTGTTTTGTTGATATGGTCCCCCCCCCCCCCCCCCCGAAGAAGAAAAAAAACAACAGAAACAAGTTGAGCTATTTTGGTCCGAAATACTTGTACATGACACAATCTTGATCTAAATCAAAAAATTATTTGGAAACATTTTCCAGTTATAAACAAAACATAAAATAAAATCGGGAAAGGGGTAACCACCTACTTCGTGGTTACCATGACAACAGGAAAGTTCATCAGACTTCCAGTAAAAGTCAATCGCTGTCACTATCTGGAGCATCCTCCCTTGTCCGGTTTTCACAGTCTCCACTATAGCATTTACATAGAGGAGTGCAGGGCAAATCGTTGTTGGAGCAGCTACACCGTCCCTTGCATCCTGCTTTGCAGCCACATTTGATGAGTTCAAGTACTGCCCGTGGTGCAGGGAGCCCAAGACACTTGACTGGAAGACATCCTCGATTATCTGAATACCATCCATTCTCTTCGATAGGAGAAAGCACTGGGTAGTTAGTCTTGTATGATTTATCTCTCATCGTGATGTAATTAGCACGGAGGATGTGAGGTAGTAATGCGGCACGAGTTGGAGGTAACATCTCACCTTCCAGGTTCTTTGATCGGAACAGTTCCCATCTGAGTGATGGTAGGGTTGTTGGACCTGATGAACAGTAAAAAACGACATATGAAATGCTCTAGTGCCTACACCTGTGTTGGAAGCTCTCCATTGCTAAGCTCAGTTGGAATGGAACCCTCGCCCAGTTCTTTGAAGCAGATAATGGCAGGATCATCATCATCAAGCTTTAAGTAGGCATTGATCCATGTCTTCTTGGATATCCCAACAAACTTCCTCCCCAGTCAGCACCAGAAAAATTGTGAAGTCCAAGGAGACCTTGACATTTTTGATGTCCAATGACTTGAACCCACTCCAGCACATCTATTTCTCGTTTGTACCCTTGCCTGTAGAAAATTGTAGAGAAGTGGGCACTGCATTGTTTCCACAAGATACTAGATGAATTAAGAAAAGGAGGACATCAGTGTCAGGGGACCAGACAGTAATTTCTTGCAAGGCACCACTAGCAGTAGAGGCAAGGACTTGATTATGAATCAGGGTATCAGCCTCTTCATGTGTGTGCGCCTCCTCCAAATCATGTCCCTTGATGAAGGTATCATACACAACTACTAGCTTGAAAGGGCTGTCCGTGTTCTGTGAAAAGTTATCAAGCAGCCCCTGACCTAACAGGCACGTCAGCTTTTTCTTGGTTGACGATGAAGATAGAAGCTCCTTGATGGACATTGTGAGCTTCATTTCTGGGTGTATCTCGTATTCTACTGATGTAGTTGCCCTCTTTTGTCGAGTCTTGTTCTTTAATGACTCTTCCATATATCGATCAAACACAACTCGACCTTCATCATAGCTAGCCATCATCCCTTCGATGCGCCTGTTGAATGCATTCTGCAGGTCTGACATATTTTGCATGGCAGCTAGTGTCTTTTTCATGCCTTGAAGTACACCCATGACGTCAATTATCAGCACCTTGACAGGAAGATCATGCAAGAGGTTAATTAGGTTTTTGGGCTGCTCCATAAGGAACCTGCGTTATCTCATATTCTACGGTAACCGGAACCTCTTCCTGCTTCATTTCAACCTGTGGGGAAGTTGAATATGATTATCCTCCACGACATCAGGCTGTTTTACAACATCGGGAGGTTCTGCCTTTGCATCTTCAACTGCATGCATCAGACTTGCTTTGTCTGTTGGGATGTACAAAGAACCATCGACAGCACATAGTGAACGGGGAACCACTGACATTTCATATTCACCTATTGTTTCCGCAAGTTTAGGAACTAAGCTTGGGCGGCTGCCTTGGATGATAAGGAATCTTCCCAGCAATTCACGTTCCTCCCGCAACTTGATGACCTTGTCTTCAACACGCACTTTCCTTTTCTCCATCCATTTCGAAAAGGATTTCAGCTTCAGTTTCTTCATTTTGTCCCACACCGAGAGGGTTGATGATGAAAGCAAACGATCAGATACAAACTCCTCAAAGCGCTTCTGGCCCTTTTCTGCAAAGTGGAGAATGTCACTTTTTGCCTCATTTGACACAAGTGCCGATGAAACCAGACTCTTCAATTGTGTCTTCTCCTTGAAAGGATTGACTCCGCCGTGCAGCTCGATTAGGTGGCGTAGTTTCATAGCATTCTTCTTTGACCTCACTGCAATGTCTCCTGAGAGCTGATGATGCTCCTTCCTCACCGAAGCTCCAGTAGCTTTTGGGAAGTCATTGAGGTAATGATTTACCAGAGCAGCAAGGTGAGGTGTGGTAGTGACTAGTCGGTCCAGAGCGGCTTCATTTCTTGTGAGTCCAACCATCCCACCATTCCCTTTAGTTTCTTGATTTCTTGCTCTAGATCCTGATCAGTGAAGAGAAGAGAAAAGGGTATCTCTGACTTTGCCACCACAAAGTCTCCAGACTTGAGGGCATTCCATGTTTCTGGATCATCCTATTCTAGGGCATTCATTTGAGCGAGATGGACTGGCATCTGGCGAGCATATTTCAGGAGATCACGAGCAAAAAGTACTTGGTGAGGTCTTCTAGTGATGACAAGTAGCCCTCCCAGTCCCCTGATCGACATGAACTAATGAGATGTTGAAGACTCTCCACCTGGTTAAGATACCGGGTCAAGAACTGGGCAAACTTTCCAAGGTCTTCAGCTTCTTCAAGCGGTTTGACATTGCTTGAGTACCAGGATTGGATTTCTTCATAGATCTCCACCATCTCCGGGTCATGTCCATGAAGTTTTTCTTTGAGAGAATTGCACTGGATGCGAATTGGACCCTTGGGAAGATCCGATAGTATGGCATCAAAACGCAACATTATGATTGCAAGGCTTGCAGTAATGTGGAATTCAAGGCCACGCTTATAAGCTTTACCACCAAAGATCCTGCGAAGAGATGCTGAGGTGTACGCACCACATTCGATAGCACACGTGCCAAGACTGCTACCATCGATGGTTTTGCCAAGAGCATGTAAGGCAGCGAAAGCAATGTGGAGAGCTCCAGCTCTTAAGATACAGTTGGCGTTTCCCACCGACTGCTGAATCTTCAACGCTCGGGAGTAAAGATCGAGATCTAGCGTTATCAATGTCTTTCTGTGAGGGCCAACAACAGTCGCAGATATTCCGTGGGATAACCGAAGAACAGTATAGAGGGTCCCATAATCAGTTGGCGATGTCTTGAATAATGGGGCAACCACCGCTGTGTTTGTAGGCGTGCTAGCGGGAGAGGATTGAGACAACAATAAGGACCTACATGTAGTTGCAGCCCATGTTGGAAGAACATCATTCTTTGCTAGTTTATCTGATTTCTTCACCTGCTTTTTGATGATCACGACAGAGTTTGTTTCCTCTCTGTCCTTTGAAGACCCAGCTTCCTCCTTCTTGCTAGAAGGGTCATTTGTAGACTCTGCATCACTTGGCATCTCTTCACTGCGCTGGGCTTCTTCATCATGCAGCTGAGGTTCAGTTCGGATGATTTCTCCGTTGTCATCTGTTGTAAGGTAGTACACAAGAGCCCAGGTATGAGTGAATTCTTGAGAAATGAGATTTTGTTTCCTCTTCTTGTAGGCCTGAAATCTCAGTGGGCTAGTTCTGATGTCTGGCTCTGGAAGCACATTCATCTCAAATGCTAGAAGGCCTTGCGAAGAAAGTTTCTCGGGTATAACACGTGGTTGATTCACTGGCTCTCCATCTACAGCCTGTTGGTTGATTACCACTGTCCCGTGAAAGGTTCCTTGCCCTGTGGGTGTGTCTTCCAAGAGATCAATGTTGTCAATGGTAAACCAGATGTTCACACCCTTCTTGACAAAATCAGGAAGACAAAACCCAAGAGAGGGATACTGCTCCTTTGTTAGTAACCGAAAATGCTTGAGCAGTCGTATTGTTAAAACAGCTGAATGTTCTCATTAAGATGCACATAATCAGAAGGCGGTGGATCTCATTGGATCAAAGAAAGAATAACGTTGAATGTCCTTCCGTAATAGGTCCATGATCTTATATATATATATATATATATATATATATATCAATGCATACAATGTTTACCAATTTGTCAATTTAACCATCTAAGTTGATTGATTGATCAAGAGTAATAAAGTTTTCTCTTGTTTTTGCAATTTATTTTCTTCTTCTCTAACCGATAATGAAGACCCACATCACATAAAATTTTAAAATCGAGATTTGCAATTGGCTATATGTTTATGCTTACCTTGGAAAATCAGGCAATATATTGCAAAAGAGGGGGTTTTATTCTGTCAAACTTGTGAAGACCAAGGAACAAAACAACTTTTACCACAGAAGAGCTGGAAACAATGATCACAGAGCAGCATAATATTATGTAGGAATGTGTGCGCGCTGTGTGCGCGCGAGTGCACTTGCCTGTGAATGTTTGGGTGTGTGTGTGAGTATGTGCGTGTGGAAGGAAGGGTGTGCGTGTGTGCACGCGCGTGCGTGTGCGTGCGTGTGTGTGTGGGGGGGGAGGTAGATGTGTATACATGAAGGTTGTCTGTATGTTTGTTTCTGTCTCTTTGTGTTTGGAAATGGGCTAGTAAATATATATGATAATGGTAATAAAAGTACTACACCTTAAAACAGCTGGCCGAACAATGGCAAAGGTACGCAAATTGGGCTGACGGGGGTGGGGTAGGGATGGGGATGGGTTGGTTGGAGGGTTTATCTAACTGAAAGTCTTCAAATTACCTTTCTCGGTGTTGAGGGATATAGTTCTAGAAAACAACTCAAGTTTTGTGAAACTAGTCATTAGATGAATGACACACCCAATTTTAGGGGGTCTCGTGATAGGAAACTACCCCCCCCCCCCCCCCCCCAGAGAGGGGTTGAGGGTCGGGAAAATTTGAACCCCATCAATTTCTGATAGCTTGGACCCCAATCAATCCAAAAATGCCAAAAAATCAATTTTGGCACAAAAGTCCTACGGGAGCTTTCTCAGTGACATACCGTACCACACTATATTATGAATAGCGACCCTCTCCTCGTATTATGAATAGCGACCCTCTCCTCATATTATAGGGACCCTTTTCTAGTATTATGAAAAGCGGCCCTCTTGCCGTATTATGAATAGCAACCCTCGTCTAATATTATGAATAGCAACCCTCTCCTTGTATTATGAATAGCGACCCTCTTCTAGTTTCATGAATACCGACCCTCTTGTACTATGAATAGCGACCCCTCATTTTGTTTTATGAATAACGGCCCTCTTCTAGTTTTATGAATAGCGACCCTCAATTCGTATTATGAATAGCGATCCCCTTCTCGTTTCATGAATAGCCACCCTCATCTCATATTATGAATAGCAACCCTCTCCTTGTATTATGAATAGCGACCCTCTTCTAGTTTCATGAACAGCCACCCTCTTGTTGTTTAATGAATAGCGACCCTCTTCTAGTTTTATGATTAGCCACCCTCGTCTCATATTATGAATAGCAACCCTCTCCTTGTATTATGAATAGCGACCCTCTGCTCCTATTATGAATACCAACCCTCACCTCCTATTATGAATAGCCACCCTCGTCTCATATTATGAATAGCAACCCTCTCCTTGTATTATGAATAGCGACCCTCTGCTCGTTTATGAATAGCGACCCTTTTGTTGTTTAATGAATAGCGACCCTCTTCTAGTTTCATGGATAGCCACCCTCTTCTAGTTTTATGAATAGATACCCTCATTTGAGTCATTTCGTATTATGAATAGCGATCCCCTTCTCGTTTTATGGATAGCAACCCTCATCTCATATAATGAATACCGACCCTCTCCTTGTATTAGGAATAGCGACCCTCATTTTGTATTAGGAATAGCGACCCTTTGCTCCTATTATGAATAGCGACCCTCATTTTGTATGATGAAAAGCATCCCTCTTGTCGTTTCATGAATAGCGACCCTCACCTCGTATTACGAATAGCGACCCTCATTTCAGATTATGAATAGCAACCCCCTTCTCGTTTTATGAATAGCGACCCTCTGCTCCTATCATGAATACTGACCCTCATTTCGTATTATGAATAGCCACCCTCTACTCCTATTATGAATAGCGACCCTCTCCTTGTATTATGAATAGAGACCATTTCGTATTAAGAATAGTTACCCTCTTTTCATTGTATGAATAGCGACCCTCATTTTGTATTATGAATAGCAACCCCTACTCTTATTATGAATAGCGAGCCTCATTTCGTGTTATCAAAAGCGACCTTCTCGTTTTATGAATAGCGACCCTCATTTTGTATCATGATTAGCGACCCTCTTCTTGTTGTATGAATAGAGATCCTCTCGTATTACGAATATCGACCCCTTCTCGTTTTATGAATAGCGACCCTCGTTTCATATTATGAAAAACGACCCTCTGCTCCTATTATGAATACAGACCCCATTTCGTATTATGAATAGCGACCCTCTACTCCAATTATGAATAGCGACCCTCATTTCATATTTTGAATAGCGACCCTCTTCTCCTATTATGAATAGCGATCGACCCTCATTTCGACCTCAATATTATGGATAGCTGTCCTTATGAGTAATGACCCTCAATTTGAATTATGAATAGCGACCCTTATCCCATGTTATGAATAGCGGTCCTTTTTTTTTTAGGAATAGTGACCCTCTTCTCCCATTTCGAATAGCGGACTCGCAGGTACGGGAAGTTGCACGTTATAAATAGTGGTCCTTATGAATAGCGAATAGACCCCGTCAAGATATAGTCACCAAACTAAATGCATGTTTAGACATGATGCTGTGAAACAACAGCGTTTCTTTTTCAATGATGACAGATACGGTTCACATTTCCGTATCTTATAACACAGGGCTCAGTGAATATGCGCATATCCTTTGTTACGCAAAGTTGTCTTTCATTTACATGTTTAAAAAAACCTGACGGCTGTTTTTGCTACAGTGCCATATATGAACAAACCTTAAGAATCACAAGACAACAAGCCACAGCACTATCGTCCTTTGGCAAGAAACTAATTTACATTTGCCTATCTCTAAAGTCGGGGTAATATGATATTGTATTGTCAAGACACTCTCTGAAGAGATAATGGTATTTGACTTTTATGGGCTTATATATTCATATAATATGCTCTATCCATCTATAAAGTTTCATATCATGTCACTTTGTGGCCGAGGTCCTTGGGGTACAGGGGGCTGTATATTTAATGTTTAGGAAGTAAAAGTGATATTTTTTTAATGAGGATAAGAAGATGTAACCCCTAGTAGTTTTGTGTGTTGCAAAAATATATTTTTTTCCTATTTTCTGGAAATTCAGACTATTTTTTTCCTATTTCCGATAAGAAAATAGGAAAAAAAATTTCAAGCACAAACTATTTTTTCCCCATTTTTTTCACCTTCAACTTTTTTGTACTATTTTTTTATAAGAAAATAGGAAAAAAATAGTGATTTTTTTTTTTTTTTTTTTTTTGAGTTTGAAACTATTTTTTTCCTACTTTTTTACTGTCAACCTTTTCAGACAATTTTTTCCCTATTTTCTCCAAGAAAATATGAAAAAAATAGGATTATTTTTTTCTCTTTTCGACTTCAAAACTATTTTTTCCCTTTTTGTTCATCTTCATCTTTTTCAGACTATTTTTTCCCTATTTTTTCACCTTTATCTTTTTCAGACTTCTTTTTACCTATTTGCGAGTACTATTTTCTTCCTATTTTTTGCACTTGAATTTTTTATGACATGATACAAATTTGTAAACTATTTTTTGTCTATTTTCTAAACTTGCATATTTTCATTGTTTATGACTGGCATCCTATGCAAAAAGCCCGCTTCTCCTGCCATACACGTTATTAATTAACTCTTTATATGCTACACAAATCATCTCCCTGTGCAACATTTGTATTTATCATGGGATAAATATTATACCAAAGGCCTCAAGATTCATTATGAACTGCTTCCGGTGCGAGATTAAAGATGAAGTTGAGTTCTAGTCATGCGATTGCATTGTGAAAGAAACGGTGTGGAATCGACCAGAAAAGGTTGATCATCTAGCATATAAGAATTTATGTGTATTGCAAGGTTCTGGAATCATCAAAATGATAAGAAATTTGGCCAAGTCTTGGTAAAGTTAGAAAGATGTATATGGGACTACACGAACACGTGGCGTAAAAATCCTACCCTCCCCCCTCCCCCTCCCCCGAGTTTTACAATGTTACATGACATATTTAGAATATGAAGGCATTTGAAGAGCCATGCTTTTCAGGGAACATGTCTTATCTGATGTTCTTCCACACTTGCATAATAAGAATGATAACGCTCACAAATTATTTTTTCACCTCTTCCCAGAACTCAACCTTCTCTTTAATCTATACCCTCGTTACAAGCTAATAGAGATAATCAAAACCTGAAATGAGTAAGTAATTTGGTTGAGCCATTGAGTGGAACAAAATAATCTGTCCACCATTTGGTGACTATATTGTTTTTTGTGTAAAATTACATGTGTGGCAAACAAGCAGAGAGGTGAAGAAAGTATTAACCACGCAAACCTTTATATTTTTACTTTTTTTTCCAGCCCTGTTAAGGATCATGTAGTGGTGAATGATCGTTGGTATTGGCCTGGCTCTTCTTGCAATCATGGAGGATTTTATACGTGCGGTGACAGATATGATCCAAGTAGGTAGTAAGATCGTTTTCAGTAGGAAAACATTGCCGATGTGCAATTGCCAAGCGATTTTCCTCTGTCATCATCCATATTGGGGAGGCATCAGCGCAATTTGGGGGTTTTGTTGGAGAGGAAGTATGGCAATAATGTTGTGGTATTGTGCAATCCTCCCCCTCACGTATAAATTCCCATTGTTTTTCTTGCCATTAAAAAATTCTTGTATCAGTTGTCTGATTTTGCTCAACACTTTATCTATTTGTTTATCAGATTTGTTCTACTTATTTTGAAATCAAGTTATTCTTGAACCTGATTGACCTTTCAAAACTACATGTATACTATGTGCTTGAGCATCAAGAACATTTCCTATACTGAATTTAAGGAGGAGGCATATAGGAGAAGCAGTCGCATTTGTCTTGTTATGTTATACCATTGGAATTATTTTTTTCTTTATTTTTTAGAGAAACTGCAAAGTCATAAGTGGGAGAATGCCATGACGGTGGACATGCGCTCATGGGGATATGTGCGAACGACTCCATTGAGTGGCATCTTTGATATCCATGGTCTGATCCAGAAGCTTGTCAGGACAATAAGGTATAAAGAGATGTAAGGTACTACCAAATCGAAAAATAGCAACAAATTAATTACAGACATACTTACAAGCTTTTCGCCTTACACTCATCAGAGTAAATCGCAAGAATGAACAGGAAGCCGAAATCAAATAATATAAGTGGAAGCTGAAGGAACAAAGGGCGCAACAAATTAAGGACTGTGATTGGCTGTGGGAAATAGATGTAACGATAGCCGTTTACATGCACTGTCTGATTTCACCTTTATGTTCATTATTGCAATTAACTCTGGTGAGTGCAAGATGCAGAGCTTTAGTACGTCAGTATTTGTTGATGTTCTTCAATAATGTACAAGTTTGGCAATCTGGTAACTCAGGAAATCCATGAGAGCCAGACAGGCATCAACACATGTCATCTAACCCAGATAAAGCTTCTTTCAGATATCCCGTAATAAACCGCAGCAGGTTTTTTTTATCTTAAAATTCAGAAGTTATATATAGAGTCTGGTAGACTTTTCATGTGGCTCAATGAACGCCAGATGAATGATCAAAATCATGGTGATTATTAGAAATATAAGATCTTAAGTGCTCTTAAACATTTCCTTTCTCTTCACCTCAGCTGTGGTGGTAACCTTCTTCTCAACATAGGTCCGACCCACGATGGTCGCATTGTACCCATCTTTGAAGAGCGTCTTCGTCAGATGGGGTCATGGCTAAAGGTCAACGGTGAGGGCGTGTACGGATCCATCCCATGGAGAAAGCAGAATGATACAGTAAACCCCGATGTCTGGTGAGAAAGTTGATTTATCCCTAATGATAAAGTTTTTTGTAGTTCAGTGATTGTTATTTTACCTGACTGCCAAGAAAGCATACAGGTAAATGCTTGTTTGTATAAGCAACCAGTCATTAGTAAGCAAAGTTGAGTTCTGGTCGTGCACATACCTTGAGAAACAAATTGACTCTCGGGGCAGTTTGGAAGGGTTGATGTATACTGTGAGGTTTTGGAATCATTAAAATAATATCAAATTGACCCCATCTTGCTGTAAAGCACCTGCACTCCACAAAGAAATGGGTATATGGGACCATACACACAAGTGGCATTAATGTTTGGTCCAAATACTTCTGCTTCTCTGTTTCACAGTTCGATTATGAGAGCATTAAAAGAGCAATCCTTTTCAGCTAGGGGACATTTCTACTATGATGTTTTCCCATGCTGATAGTAAAAGGAATGAAAAAACTCACAAAATTTTTCATCGCCATCACCATCACCATCACCATCGATCAGGATGTAACGCATAGGATAGGAATCGTTCACATACTACTAGGAGTGGTGTCAATCAGTTTCCTGAAAGGTTGAAGGGACTCATTGATCGTAAGCTCACGCTGAAGCCAAAGGCAAGCGCTTAATATGTGCACTGATGCTATTCTGCATGCTCTAGCTCTTTGTAACATCTGATTTGAAAAAATGATCATAACTCTCTAGTTTTAACTTATATCCATGTGAAATTAACACAGAGGTTAGGGATACTATTACAATATCCCCTATGAAATTTCATTGAGATTAGCTGAGGACTTATAAGATGATGCCAATCAAAATGTAGTTGCATTTTTTTAGACACCTCAAATAATTTTTTTAAATGAATGCTAACCCATGGATGCTTTCTATCCAGTGCGAAAGGGGCTATATAAATTGCAACTATTAACTTTTATTGGGAGATGTGAGTTGGTCTAGCGGCACGTTTACTTGGTCACCTCTCTGTCTTCGCCTACAAACTGGCTCAGGCGACTCCAGTTCGAAACAGAGTTACGTTTTCGGATGGTGACGTTAAAGGTAGGTCCCCAGACGTAAATAATCCTATCTGATTTATACACGTTTGTAAAAACCCAATTACACACACATATTATTGGTATTATTTAATGTGCCACAGTTATAGAATTATAAAGCCACTAAACATTTTTTTAATGTCCATCTCATGTTTTTATAGGTATACCACGACCAAGAAATCGGATGCTGTCTATGCTTTCCTCCTGAAGTGGCCTCAAAACAACACCGTTTACATTGACGCTCCTATCGCAGAACAGAACACCAATGTCACCATGCTGGGTTACGGTCAACCTCTGAAATGGGAAATGGGACCGAGCTATCAAGGAATGAATATCATGCTTCCCTTCCTCAATCCCTCTCAGACGACTTGTCGATGGGCCTGGGTTTTGAAGCTTAGAAATGTGTTCTAATTAAAGAACCCCCTGCGTTCAGATATGACACGGTTTTGTTATGATAGCATAAAGTGTAATATGTTTTACATTTCTGTATCTTATAAAGACAGAGCCAAGTGAACATGCCTATAGAACCATTAATGTGGCAGTTAATTGCCATTCATTTAAACGTTTTAAAAACGTGTTTTGTTTTTTGGGGTTCATTGGGTCAAATCTGAACGTGCCTTTAGCATGGAAGCATCATGACAGTCCACTATTAAAGGAGGTTGGGAATAATAGAAGGTGTCCAGAGAAATTTAAGTGCTTTCATTTTGTGATAACTTGAAGTAAATTTTGTATGTTTTATTTCTGGCTGTTAATGACCAGTTGTACTTCTTTGATGCAGTTATTATTTCAATTTAAGTGTGATAACTCAAAGTGAATTTTGTATGTTTTCTTCCTGGCTGTTTTTGACCAGTTTTGCTTCTACACAGTGTAGGTTAATATAAACTTTGATGTGAATAATCTGTAGCACTTGTAAACTATGATTATATATATCTAATCTTCGGTATCAGGGTAGGATCTCAATAAATGAAATGTTATATATCTTGTATACTTCTACTGAAAATATAAAGAAGTCCATACATGTCTTTGTCTTGTTGACAAAAACTTGCCTCCGTCTTTCATATTAGTGTGCGTATTCTTTTCATATGAGGGGTTGTGCTTATAATTTGTTCATTTTCATTTTTGTTTCAATTATGTAATATTCATGACTAGTAATGTCATTTCTGTATTGTGGCAAAGTTCATATATTTTTCAATATCATAACTTGTTTGAAAGTACAGTACTATAGAGGAATTCATAGGAGGACTTCTTTAATATGCCATGTTTAGAACTTATCAAGTGATAGAGTAATAAGTCTGAAATATACAGGAGCTCAAATCTTCTTGTTTCGATTACCGTAAATTTCAAATTGCCATTTAATGGGTATATTTTTGTATACATCTTGTTTTTGTATTTGTTTGATAAATCGTTTGCTTTGTGCTTTACCATTTTGTAGGTAAGCCTAAGAGGCATATTTTCATGTTTCCATGAAATTTGCAATAGATCAAGATCTATATAGTTAAAGTTGATATATGTACACTATATAACATACCGGTATATATATATATATATATATATAACAGTGTGTTATATGCAGGTCTAATAAAAGACAGAGAAATAATTTCTGTCTGTATATTTTTTTTAAAGGGACCCATGTTTTCCATTAGATTTAAAACTAACTGAAAATAAATTAGGTGATGTCCTATTGTCCTTTCCTTTAAAAAAAAGTTACTTTTTCTCACTTTTAGCTCATTTAATGAAACCCAATGAGCGAAGCTGATTGGTCATATTGCAATGTATGTATAAACATGATGTAATTTATGTTATGTCACTTTGCTGTGTTATTTGTGTAGCGAGTTACTGGTCACTAAAATGTACTCGAGGAGATCATATAATGAACAATAATTCAATATATACGTATATCCTCGTTTTATTGAAATGAAATTCATAGAAAAACAAACAAAATGTTAATTTCAGTAATTTATAAATCTGTATGGGTAGGTCAATGCTATTCTTTTAGTAAACTATAATATTAAAAATGATTGTCTTTTTAAAGCTTAAACTTTGGATTGCATGATCCTCTTATTATTTTGGGTCAAAAGTAGGTACCGGTACTCAAAAGTGTAATTTCAGAATTCTATATGCTAATTATTCAAAATGAATATTAATCAGCGTGACATACTAGGTATTGTATTCTTTTATACATTACATATTTAAGTCTTCTTCAGATTCTTCTCATACAGGGACAAAAAGAATTAAGGCATGTAAGTTATTGCGAAGAAATAAAGTTAAAAGAATAAGTAATCTTGCTAATTTAGGTAATGTCAAACAATTTGTCCCTGTGATAGTCACACTTTTTATGTGTATTTTTTTACATTTTAAGAAAGAAGTAATCTTTATTTTTCACAAATTTTTTAAATGTAGTTCTGGATTAGTACCCAACGAAAAATCATGATAAAGTAATCAAGCTATTATCTAGTGCAATTACATAATTCAAATACAGCACAATTAACTGAACTGTAAATAATGCATTTCCCTGTTTTGTTCTGTTCTTGCTGAGACAACTAATTGCTTGTACATATATGTGCCTTTAACTCTTGAAGTAATAAACTTTAACAGAAATCAAAGTGTCTCCTAATAAACTGGTTTTGTGCCTGTCAGTGTTAGAGAATTGTTGAACTGTACGTGCCCCCTCCCCCCCTACAAGGCCAAGGAATGCTGACCAGGCGGCATTTTCCAGCCCTTAAGCTATGGCCTTTAACTCTTGATGTAATAAACTTTTAAGATATAAGTCAACCGGTTTTGTGCCTGTCAGAGAATTTTTGGAATCTGCCCCCCCCCCCCCCCCCCTAGCTCGGCCTACACACACACACACACAACCAGAGATCCTATAGAGCTTGTTGCTTACTTTATGAATGTATAGATCGCTCTTACACCGTTTCATTAGTGTTTAACTATTTTTCATCCTTATTTTTTCCGGCTTTACCATCCTTAACCCTGTGCTTGATTTATACTGTCTGCACGATATGTTCTTAACATTTTTTGTCTTCAATCAGAAATCTTTTAAACAGCTAGCCTATATGAATTCATGAAGTACGTGGATGCATGCAAATCCTCCATCTGACATATATGTCCAAGTTTACTCTCATTTGAAATGTATGAATGAATATCTAGATATGCCTTTGGTCTGGCAGACAAGTTCTCTGCATGCCATGGGGGCGTGGTTGGTTGCAGGGGCGTCGCTAGACCTTTTTCAGTGGGGGGGTGTAGAGGCTTACGATTACCGACAAAACTAGCCACCAATTACCTACAAAATTAAATGTCCAATATCGAAAAATTCAACCCTATAAACCTGGGGCCGAAGGCTAAATTGTTTTTCCTATGGACTATCTCTTGTACTTGCATATGCGCAAAATGGTCATTTTCCTCGACGACATAAATATACGAATTATTTCTTCAATTTAGTCAGCATCATAGCTAGACATTTTAATGCAGGCGCGGAGCTGGATCTTATTTTAGGGAGGGGCGGTAGTGAGCAAGAGAATCACTTAAAAGCGCGCTCATTAAGGGGGTGTGGGTGATGGGCCTCCCGCGCGAAGCGCGGAAGCTTAGACGTTTCCTTAAATTATTAGGAAAAGAAGACGATTAATATAATACCGTTTTCGACTGATAATCCTTGGCTCAATGAAGTTCCCCCCCCCCCTCCCGCGCGAAAGCTTTGGCGTTTCATTGAATTATTATAAAAAAGAAGACGATTTGCTCTACCGTTCTCGACTGTTTATCCTTTTCTGAATTCAGTTCCCCCCCCCCTCCCGTGCAAAGCGCGGAAGCTTTGACCTTTCATTAAATTATGAGAAAAAGCAGACGATTCGGTGTACTGTTCTCGACTCTTAATCCTTATCTGAATGAAGCTTCCCCCTCCCGCGCGAAGCGCGGAAGTTTAAACGTTTCATTAAATTATTAGAGAAAGAAGACGATTCGTCATACCGTTTTCGACTCTTAATAAGGCCTATTCATCTGAATTCAGTTTCCCCCTCTCGCGCGAAGTGCGGAAGCTTTGACGTTTCCTTAAATTATTAGAGAAAGAACACGATTCGTTGTACCGTTTTCGACTCTGAATAAGCCCTATTAATTTTGTCTGAATTCAGTTTACCCCTCTCGCGCGAAGCGCGGAAGCTTTGACGTTTCCTTAAATTATTAGAGAAAGAAGACGATTCGTTGTACCGTTCTCGACTTGTCTAAATGAAGTTTTCCCCTTCCGCGCTAAGCGCGGAATTTTTCGCGTTTCATCACAATATAGAGAAAGGAAGACGATTCATCGTACTGTTTTCGACTCTTATTAAGCCCTATTCATCTCAATTCAGTTTCCCCCTCTCGCGCAAAGCGCGAAAACTTTGACGTTTCCTCAAATTATTAGAGAAAAAACACGATACGTTGTACCGTTTTCGACTCTAAATAAGCCCTATTAATTTTGTCTGAATTCAGTTTCTCCCTCTCGCTTTGACGTTTCCTTAAATTATTAGAGAAAGAAGGCGATTCGTTGTACCGTTCTCGACTCGTCTAAATGAAGTTTTCCCCTTCCGCGCAAAGCGCGGAATTTTTGGCGTTTCATCACAATATAGAGATAGAAAGACGATTCCTCGTACCGTTTTCTAATCTTATTAAGCCCTTTTCATCTGAATTCAGTTTCCCCCTCTCGCGCGAAGCTCGAAAGCCTTGACGTTTCCTCAAATTATTAGAGAAAGAACACGATTCGTTGTACCGTTTTCGACTTTTAATAAGCCCTATTTGTCTGAATTCAGTTTCCCACTTTCGCGCGAAGCGCGGAAGCTTTGACGTTTCCTTAAATTATTAGAGATAGAAGACGATTTCGTTGTACCGTTCTCGACTCGTCTAAATGAAGTTTCACCTTCCGCGCGAAGCGCGGAATTTTTGGCCTTCCATCACAGTATAAAGAAAGGAAGAGGATTCGTCGTACCGTTTTTGATTCTTAAACCTTGTTTGAATTGAGTTTCCCCGAAAATGTTAAACCTCTGATTTCTTTAGCTGAACTTATAGGAAAGTGAAACTTCGAGAAAATACAAGTATTGTAGTTGTAGTCACTCTCGAAATGGTCACAACGGATAAGAAATCACAGTTCGTAGGGAAAAAAACTTGTCGGCCGACCAACAATATACATCTCACCGACACAGCTGACACGACACAGCAACATATTTACCCGTGTCTTGCTTGCTCCCTCGACGAGACGACTCCACCCAACAACCCCTTCTCTCTTTTACTCCCACTCCTCCCCTCTCAGACTCTTATCTCCCCTCTCTCTCCTCTCTTTCATCCCCCGTATTTTTTGTTTCCCTTTCACTCTTTTTTCTTCTTTTTCCTTTTCTTTCTTTTCTTTCTTTTCCTTTCTTTCCTCTCCTCCCTCTTTTTCTTTTTTCTCTTTCTTTCTTCTCTTTTCTTTCCTTTCTTTTCCTTTCTTTCCTTTCTTTTCCTTTCTTTCTTTTCTTTTCCTTTTCTTTTTTTTTTTTTTTTTCTTTTCTTTTCTTTTTTCTTTTCTTTCCCTTTCCCTCTCTTTTTTCCCTCTCTTTTTTTTCCCTCTCTTTTTTTCCCTCCCTTTTTTTTCCCTCTCTTTTTTCCCTCTTTCCCCCCCCCTTTTCTCTTTTTCCCGACGGCAGCGCAATTTTACCGACAAAATCCTGACAGGTGGGGGGGGGGTGTCGCACCCCCCACACCCCCCCTTTGGCGACGCCCCTGGTTGGTTGGTTGGGTGGGTGGGGGCCGGTGTCACCGCGAAAAAAAATCTCAATCTGAGTGGGAGGGGCCATGCATGCGGAGGTCCAGATCATATCAGTCAGGTGACTTCACCATATTACGTCATGTGACGTGATTACTGTTCGTAGAAACTGAGCGCGCCGGGGACCCTGGCTGAAAACTGTCGAATCCGTGTTGAAACTGTCGCTCAAATTCAAAGCCATGATGGATTCCAGCGTGCTAGGGCACATTTTTGTGTTGCTCTGCATCATAGCTGCCTCTCAGGGACAACAATGTGGGAAAGTGGACGATAATCATCGCTTCGATTGCCATCCAGAATCGGGCGCTTCTCAGCAGAACTGTGTGTGAGGCGCGCGGCTGCTGCTGGGCCCAGGCGAAGTCCAGGCGGAACGACACCGTTGATCCCGCTCGTGTGAAGCTCGATGTGCCGTACTGCTACTATCCTCTTGACTATCCTGGCTATGTTAATGGAGCACAAACCCAAACCAACTATGGGTTTACTGCAAATCTCAAAAGAACCACACAGAGCTATTATCCTAAGGATATCATGAGTTTAAAGATGGATGTTTATTTTGAAACTGATGATCGGCTCCGTGTAAAGGTAAACTAGATCTAAATAGATCTAGAGTCTAGACCTATGGCAAATAAAGTAAAAAAATAAAAACCAAAATTCATTTTGATTGGTCATAATCTTAAAAGAGGAACCAAACAGTCCCTGCACAGTTAACAAGAAACATATGTTGTGCAGTAAGCCTTTATTACCGGCCTAGATCTATGCTTATTGGAGGGGACACAATCAGCTGAAAATTGCAAGGGCAAATTTACTTATAATTATTTTTAATTTAACACTCTTTTACTTTTAGATCTACTCTATGATCTATCCTTTAGATTTATATTAATTTATTGCTTAGCTTTTGAGGTAACATGTGTACTTTTGTTACATTCCTTTTATTAGTTTCTCATTGGTTAAATAATGTGCTGAGAATTCTACTGCATTAATTATCGAGAAGAATTTTTTTTAAAAATAAAGTCAATATTACATAATTGGGTCAAGTTTCAAAATTAAGGGAATTTTTGTTTGGAAATGCATATAGCTTTGCATAATGTGTTATGTGAGACACAAAAATAAAGTATTATTAATTTAATTTCCAGGAAAATCAAATAGAACAATAGTTTGGCACTGATATTCTTGTGAGTTAACTTGAACTTAAACACCAATCATAAGAAGTTTAAGGTTTTTTTTTTTTAAATTGTCACAAAAAAATTCTTTGAATCGTACAGCCTCAGGATAGTTTTTCCTATCCTAGCAAAGTAAAAATTTCTACATTTATGTCAATGCTAAATCAAATAGCATCTTTGAAGTTTGATCAATGCTGAAGTTATACTGCCCCTAATATAAAAGTGAATGCTTTTGGTGTTAAAGTATAATTTGTCTTCATTTTCCTTAGATCTATGATCCTAGCCAAGCGAGGTACGAAGTACCGATATACACCCCACCCTTCACATCTCTGCCATCTAATCCCAAGTATAAAGTCGAGCTGTCAGAACATTTTGGATTCAACGTGATCAGGAAGGCCAGCCAAGAAGTAATGTAGGTCTACAAAGATGACAGTTAGCTGCTATTTTAACTTTGAAACTAGAGCACAGAAATAGAGAGAGGTGCAATATAATTTGTTTCTCTTAAACCTAAAAGTTAAAACTAACTTTTGGTTAACTTTACATGCTAAAAATATGAAATTAGTGCTTTATTAATCCAATTATAGTAATTGCTAAATTACCATAATTATTATCATCATCATCATTATTTAATTTTGTTATTATTAATATTGATGTTACTGCTGTTAGTGCTGTTGTTAGCATCATTTATCATTTTTATATTGATCGATTGTCAAAAGTACAATAGTAAATCATAATTAATTTTGTGACTTGTAGATTCAATAGGCGATATACTTGCAGCTAAATCATGGACTAGATGTAATATTTTAGTTTTTTGTTTGTTTATTTTAGATTTAACACCACCGCCAACCCAGGCTTCATCTTCTGCGACCAGTTCATCCAAATCTCTTCATCTCTCTCCTCTTCCTACATCTATGGGCTTGGTGAGCATCGGAGTAGTCTAGCCCTGCCGACGGACTGGCAGAGGTTCACCTTCTGGGCCAGAGATCAGCCTCCAACTGTAAGTCCTGTCAAGAAAAATACAAATAGGCCTGTTTTCATCAGCTGGAGATTGCCAAATATCCCGCTATTTGAACTATCTACATCGCAAATTATCCATTTAATTTGCGTTTTCATAAGCCCAAAGGTGCAATTAGCGGAATATTAAGTCAAGATGATTATCCAGTATCTTGGGCTAGTTTGCAAAGTATCCCGCTATTTGTCCGGTGCGTCTTCACCAGCCTGAAGACTCGCACTATGCACGAACGCTGAGCAAATATCTTGAGGTCAAGTCGCGAGCTGATGAAGACGCGATTTGTAAGTTCTGGTTTATTTCCCAAATTAGAAATAGCGGGCTATTTGGCAGTCTTGAGCTGATGAAGACAGGCCTTATGATACCATTAACAGTTCCAGTACCAAAAGGAGATTGGAATGAAACTTGTCAGATAGTTTGATATTAGATAATAAATGGCCATGAAGTCAATACAAGGAAATATTGGGCGAGTCAAAGGCGCGTCCAATATTGTTTTTGTATATCAAGTTCAACTTTTCCTGTATTTTCTGAATTAAGCCATTCAAAATGAAATGTCATGATCATTCCAAAACAAAATATTCTAATTTGAGCAATTGGTCATGGTTTGGAATTCCATACTTTGCGTATCTGTACCAGATATCCTGATTTTCCATGCCTGTTTTCTGATGAACTTAAGCATAAACATGTTGATTCTAACTTGCTGAATAAGCGCTTTTTGGCTAGCTTGCTCCACTATTACAAATCATATCTAACTTCTCAATTCTCCACTTAAAAGTGGTGAGAAAAAAAGAGAAACCTAATGAAATATAATCTAAATGAACTTAATTGAAATTTATAAAATATTTCAACATTATTTTTTTTCTTCTTTCTTAGCCAAATGTCAACCTGTATGGAGTACATCCATTTTACATTAACTTAGAATCAAATGGAGATGCACATGGTGTCTTTCTTCTCAACAGCAATGCTATGGGTAAGTGTTCTCATCTTTATACTGCTCAGAGGTATGGAAGGGGAGGGGGGGGGGAGTGAACAGAGAGAAAATGAAGATGTGAGAAAAGGAGAGAAAAAAAGGAGTCTGGCAACCTTTTTTTTTTCTGTAATGACTTTGAATCAAGTGGTGATGAATACAGCGGGTTTTGATCTTCTCATTACCAATGCTATGGGAGAGTGCTCTCATTTTCATGCTCCCCAGAGTTATAGAACAATAGGGAAAGGGGGCGGGGAGAGAGAGAGAGAGAGAGAGAGATGTGGGAAGAGATGGAGAGAAGAAGGGGTATATATAAAGAAATCTATCACTTACAGAAGTAGACAAAAGGTTGGAGAGAGGGCCCTCAAAAATAGCATGTTTTTATGTTTGTATTATGTCACAATGCATGGGAGGTGACTCTTGACAATTATTCTCACCATTTCCCTCGCATCTTATGCAAACCAGATGCCATCCTCCAGCCGGCCCCGGCCATCACGTACAGGACCGTCGGTGGGATCCTGGACTTCTACATCTTCCTTGGTCCTGACCCCATTGATGTCATCCGGCAGTACCAGGAGGTTGTGGGGGTGCCTTTCATGCCCCCTATGTGGGCCCTGGGTTTCCATCTCTGTCGATGGGGCTATGGCTCGGCCAACGGCACCATGGCAGTCGTGGAGAGGATGCGGCAGGCCAGGATTCCTCAGGTATTGATTGATTGATTGATTGATTCTTTTATTGATCCATATTCAAAATATAGAAAATGGCCTCCACTGGCAGCACATAAACAGAATACAATGTAGTTACAAGATAATTGATAAACACTTGTGTATATGTGTATATACGTCACATAATGTACATAAATTCACATGAGAATCATGACATTCAAAAGTACGACTAAATCAGAACAAATAAACCAAGATGATGAGAACATAAAATGTCTTGAATATGAAAGGGCTTTAGATCTTTGTATGTTTCTCCAGTTCTCTGCTTTAATGGGATTGCTTTGGCAGTGTTGAAATATGCAGTAGTTATCCACAACATATTATTTCTAGCCTGCCTGTTGAAGTATTAGGGAGAGAGAGGGGGATTAACTAAGAGAGAGAGAGAGAGAGAGAGGTTTATAGACAACACATACAAAAAGCATTTTGGACAGTGCACAGATACAGAATATGCATAGTAGTGAAATCATTTCAGATAAACATTAAATGCAGGATGGCTATAAGAGGACTTCAAAACCCATTTTAAAATGAGTTTGAAAGTTACATGTAGGTACCTTTGAAGTCGACATATCGATCGACAAAGGGCAATATAGTTCCTGAATAAACCATTCTCTCTCGTCTTCAGTTTCATAAGTACTTCCTGTTATTGCACCACATGACAATGATTAATTTATGTCTGTTGCTTCCTGCCATTGTATAATGTACTCTATTCTTCTAAATCAGTATGAAGAAAATATTAAGTGTTTCAATATCCATGAGAAGTAACACTTAATGGGTGTTTTCGAAACGATTGTTATCATAACATCATCTATATTAAAAAATAAGAAATATTTCTGCCAGTTTTCTGATATATTTAGATACATGTAGATAATTTGAAAATTACATTTTCATATATTGCAATATGATAATGATAGAAATAGTAAGCTAAATTGGGTTAAAGCATGAAAACATATCTGTGATGCATTACACCACAGTCATTGTAAATTGACAATAAATATACAAACAATTTATAACATTATATTGAAATTACCAGATTACCAATTTGTGTGTTTTGAAACTGTGCAATATCTGTTTATAGAGATGTTTTAATTTGAAGCTCATATTTTGTATTAATGACATGGACCAGCAAAATATGTGTTGGTGACTGATACACTTTGAGCTTATTGTCTTACCGTTAGGATGGCCAGTGGAATGACATTGACTACATGAAAGATCATCTTGATTGGACGCTGGACCCCACCAAGTTCGAGACAACCGGCAAAGTCGTCGAAAATCTACACAGCAACGGCCAACATTACATTCCAATCGTCGTATGTACAACTGTCGAGTGTATTCACGTTGCATCCATTTTTTGTTTTCATTCACATCACCATTCATTTTTGTAATCTATTTATTCATTATCTTCTCTCATTTTATTTTGCATTAAAAAAAAATTGTGTGTGCTATAGGACGTGCAATGGAACGATATTGAGTATTCAGTCGGAAGAAAGGATTTTACCTTAAACTCGGCCACCTTTGCTAATCTACCAGGCTTGATAGCTGACTTGCATGCTAATGGTCTTCACTACATACCCATAGTTGTACGTTCATCGCATTATTACCTCTTTTTTTTTCATTTAAAAAAAAAATCACTATATTATTAACAAGCCTGAAAATAAAAGCTATTGAAATACTTAAATAATTAAAAGAAAGCTGACTTGTTCGTAAAAATATCTCTAGGTGCTTGAGCTGAAGAAGAAAAAAAATGTTGAAAAGGGTATTTTGTTTGACTATTAGATATTTAATGTTTTAAAAGAGAATTCTGACTTTTGTAATACATGTACTTGTATGTCTTTTTTTTGCACAAATGCCATAACTTCTCACTAATTTAAGTTTTGCCAAAATATTATATTCAGCATTTGCTTTTTCTTTGTTAGCTAATTACTATCATCTTTTTGTCACAGCACCAACATTGTTCATAGCAACTATTAGTGTAACAAGGCCTGTATCATAATGACAAAGAGAGGCACATTTTGAAGCAAATTCAAATCACCATTGACCATATCAAAGTAATAAAAGCATGACCAATAGAAATCATATATTTTCAGGGTTTGTTTTAAGTTTGAAAACATATGGGTACAATTGATTGGGGATGCCCACACTTTAGCTTTTAAATGAATGCATGGTTTGTATGAAAGGTGTTTGACATAAATTCTTTATTTTCGATACGATAGCAAGTACTTTACAAAATTAAACCGAAGTCAATTTTAATAGCTTTGTGCCCCACCAATTGAAATGTGCAAATATGACAATGACGTATTACATAATCCAAACATAATGTTGATGGGACATACATTAGGGTATTGAAAGTGACCCGAGTTGATTTTTTCAACATAATTGCAAATCTTGCTTTTCTGTTTCACATGCGTTTCTTAAAGTGAGAATACATTATTGTGGACTCCATCAGTAATAAGTTACCCCTACCAGTGATAATAAGGAAAGGATTCCATGCTTATTTGATTTGTGAAATTATTAAAAAGAATAAATCCCACAGCAATGTCATATATGCTTCAACATGCTCTCATTCTTGGCGAAAAAGAAAAACAACTAAATTATTGTGCAAATGAAAATATTATTTCATCAAGATCAAATATCAATCATGTCACAGTCATATCAAAATGGGAAATCTATTAGAGGCACTTGAAAGAAAGTGAACTAAAACCCTTGCCTTTTGGGGGGTTTATGGTCTAGTATTGGCTATTTCTGGCAGTTTTTACAATTTTATTTAGCTCAAGAGTAGATTCAAGATAATGCCTCTCACCCAAATTTTCCTTTCAGGGATATAGGACTCTTTTAATGGCCTTCCATGAACAAAATACAGCCCATTTCATTTTTAACATTAACATAATTACTTTGCTGTTGTTAATGGGAAATCCAACCTTCAGAACAAACAACTCTAAAAGAAAGCAGAAAAGTAGACTGGTGAAAGTTTGAACAAAATTGGACAAAAGAGTTAAGACTTTTTTAAATCACTTTACATACATGGGAACTTCAAGTTGATTTGTCCATCACTACGTCACAATCATTGACAAAATGGCCAATTTGAGATTTGCATAGCTGTATTGATCTTATATTTCAAACATTCATAGATTTGTTATCATTGGACCGATTTATCTTAAACTGTCACTATAATGTTTCTCTGATTGTTCTGCTTTCATTTAAATTAACTTTTTACAAGGGTTGGATTTCCCTTTAAGACCAGAAGGTTCTATATAATGTAGGGGATCATCCACCACACCTGGCAAACAAATATAACAAACCACAGAACCACTACAAATTACAGGAAGTTATCACTGATTCTGTGGTATTGCCGCTCCTTGAAACTGGTGACCAATTCTGCATGTGCACTTAATTAGCATATTCCATGAATATGTATGAAATATATATTTGTACCAGTTAAGATTCAGTCTTTATTCCATAATGGATTCAGTGATAACTACTTTAATTCCCCACTGTACTTGCTCCCTATAATTCCTAAGCGGTGCCTGTTGGTCTCCATGATCCTCTTTTTCATATGTTAATTGAGATCTGAGTTGATGAGATAGCCACCTGTCAGTGACCACACTGGATGGTCTAATCCCCCCTGGCCAAACTAGTACAGACGAGCTTTAAATGTCTTTCATCCTTTTTTTGCTCCATGTAGGATCCAGCAATCAGCAGCTCTCAGACTCCAGGTACCTATCCTCCGTATGATACCGGTGTCACTGACGACATCTTCATCAAGGCAGACGATGGAAGTATCTTTATTGGAAAGGTATGTTTTCTGGAGTTTTGTTTGTGTCAATTTACAATTTATAAAGAAGAAATTGTAATAATAATAATATGTCTTGTTTACCCAGGGTAGCCTCATCAGTATTCATACTGTTCTCCCTGAGGGCCCTGCAATCATATTATTACCCTGGCTTTAACCGAGCTACCATTAAAAGGTGCTAAAGCATTCAGGGAATTTCTTCCTACCGGGTACCTATTTACCTCACCTGGGTAGAGTATGGCAAATGTAGATTAATGTCTTGTCAAAGGACATTATGTGATCGTCCCTCCATGTTGTTTACTTTTGGAAGCCAAAATCCAAGCTGAGGATTATTATAACAATGTTCTAACTGTTGAGAATTGCTATTTATGTGTTTTTGAAACGATAATAAATGATAAGGCTTAATAACCACCCCCCCCCCCCAATGCCATTCAGTTATGTCTAATTACAACTTTTTTCCCCTGATATAATTTTATCACCAACTATATGCAACAGTCTTTTTCAAGACTACACCAACAGTCCTTTCAGGACTACACACCCTCAAGAAAGATTACCGAGAGTCCTTTTCAGAACTCCTCAATTCTCCCTCTCTCTCACATGGTGCATCCGCAAGCCTACTGTATATACCGGTATGCATTTTGTGTTCTGAACACTTCTTTTTTGTGCCACTGCATTTTGCTTATCATCTTACATGGCCACCAGTGCTCCAACTTGCTTTGTAAATTAAAGTACTGAGTTGTCGGTATCTTGTAGAGAGACGATCGGTTGAAATTTCATTGTTATCTTTTCTTTTGTTTAGGTGTGGCCCGGAGACACAGCATTCCCTGACTGGTTCCATCCCAATGCATCGCGCTGGTGGCAATCCCTTGCACAGAAATTCCATGATACTGTCAACTTTGATGGCATGTGGCTGGTAAAAAAAGTTGTTTCCCTTGTCCATCCGTCTGTCTGGGGCCCGTTTCTCGAAACCATCATAACCGTCTAACTTCTTGTCTAGTCGATAATCCCATTGAAACGCATGTTAATTCTATATCACATGTTTCAATAGGATAGTCAAGAAGTTAGACTTTTGACGGTTTCGAGGAACGGGCCCCAGTTGTGCAACTCCTCTCGTTTTTATTTGTTTCTTATGTTTAATGTGAATGTATTATATGTCCTTTCCAGCTCCCTTTACTGAATCAATTACAAATATTTGCATGACTGTTTTCATTTCATCAAGTATGTCTTTTAAAAAAACAGCCATTGTCAAGATAATTTGAGAGGAATACGGTCTGTAAAAATCTGAAGATGTATTGTTGAAATTTTCAAAAGGTGAAATACTACCCAGCATTAAATAGGGCTATTTACAGGTCTGGTTTGTAGCTTGTTCTTTAACCCATTGCCCACTGGAACCAAATGGTCCCTGCATTATGCCTATGGGAAAGAGAGAATTCAGCAATCAAAGGGTTAACTGTTGAAACTATCGCCATGTGATGCCATGTTCCCCCAACACTATGTACATGTAGCGACTATTTAGTGGACTACTCTGTGACTGTTTAGTGGACTACTCTGTGACTATTTAGTGGACCACTCTGTGACTATTTAGTGGACCACTCTGTGACTATTTAGTGGACCACTCTGTGACTATTTAGAGGACCACTCTGTGACTATTTAGTGGACCACTCTGTGACTATTTAGTGGACTACTCTGTGACTATTTAGTGGACTACTCTGTGACAATTTAGTGGACTACTCTGTGACTATTTAGTGGACTAACTCTGTGACTATTTAGTGGACTACTCTGCGACTATTTTCATTGTCGTCCTACAGGACATGAACGAGCCCTCCAACTTTGTGAATGGTAGAGTTACAGGAGGGCAACCAGGTTGCACCAACAACACTTACGACAACCCTCCGTATGTACCTGGTGAGTAAATCATACATCGTACAGGGCCGTCACGGAAGATTCGCAAACTTTGAATGAGCTGGGCAGATAGAGGAGGTCAGTTTACCCCTCCATCAGATTTGACATGTGATTATTTATTGCTTCCTGTATTTTTATGTTTACCAGTACTCTTGTATCTGAGATATGTTTGGCAGAGTTACATTGAACAAAGCAGTGCGAGTATAAATACTCCTTTTTCAGTGAAGATGTCACAAGAGTCAACCTTTTTTATGCCTCCGCCACCGAAGGTGGTGCCGGAGGCATCATGTTTTCGGGTTGTCCGTCCGTACGTCCGTCCCGTTTGACCGTTATCACAATATCTCAAGAACCATTTAAGATTTAAACTTAAGACTCCAAAATAGTATTTATCACCATAGGAAGACGATCTGATTAGATTTTAGAGTACGTAGGTCAAAGGTCACAGGTCACAGAGGTCAACTTATGAAATTCCTTGTATTGGGTTTGTTAGCGCGATATCTCAAGAACCATTTGAGATTTAAACTTCAAACTTAAGGATAGTATGTATCACCATAGGAAGACGATCTGATTAGATTTTGGAGCACGTATGTCAAAGGTCAAGGGTCACAGAGGTCAACTTATGAAATTCCATACATTGAGATTGTTATCATGATATCTCAAGAACCATTGGAGATTTAAACTTCAAACTTAGTGATAGTGTGTATCACTATAGGAAAACAATCTGATTACATTTTGGAGCACGTAGGTCAAAGGTCAAGGGTCATAGAGGTCAACTTATGAAATTCCATACATTGAGATTGTTATCATGATATCTCAAGAACCACTGGAGATGTAAAAACTTCAAACTTAAGGATAGTATGTATCACCATAGGAAGACGATCTGATTAGATTTTGGAGCACGTAGGTCAAAGGTCAAGGGTCACAGAGGTCAACTTATGAAATTCCATACATTGAGATTGTTATCATAATATCTCAAGAACCACTGGAAATTTAAACTTCAAACTTAATGATAGTGTGTATCACCATAGGAAGACAATCTGATTAGATTTTGGAGCACGTAGGTCAAAGGTCAAGGGTCACAGAGGTCAACTTATGAAAATCCATACATTGAGATCGTTATTGCAATATCTCAAGAACCACTGGAGAATTTTCACTTCAAACTTAATGATAGTATGTATCACCATATCATAATATCTCAAGAACCACTGGAGATTTAAACTTCAAACTTAATGATAGTGTGTATCACCATAGGAAGACAATCTGATTAGATTTTGGAGCACGTAGGTCAAAGGTCAAGGGTCACAGAGGTCAACTTATGAAATTCCATACATTGAGATTGTTATCATGATATCTCAAGAACCACTGGAGATTTAAACTCCAAACTTGTTTAAATTGCTCTATGGCGGAGGCATCATTTTCGACTGCGCGCAGTCAAAATCCATCTAGTTTTTTAATAGGCTAGTTTCCCCACAATGAATGTACATACATGCCATTAGATGGATCCTGACCCCCATATCCCTTTGAAAGGGGCGTAGCGGCAAATATTGGAAAAATTTGAATTATCACATTTTTCGGGCCGATATTAGAAGGTCCGGGGTGGTTCAGCATTTTGGAGGAAAATATTATATTTTTTGAATAGGCTAGTTTCCCCACAATTGAATAGGCTAGTTTCCCCACAATGAATGTACATACATGCCATTAGATGGATCTTGACCCCCATATCCCTTTGAAAGGGGCGTAGGGGCAAATATTGTGATAATTTGAATAAACACCAATTTCAGGCCGAAATGGTAAGGGCTGGGGTGGTTCAGCATTTTGGAGGAAAATATTATATTTTTTGAATAAGCTAGTTTCCCCACAATGAATGTACATACATGCCATTAGATGGATCCTGACCCCCATATCCCTTTGGAAGGGGCGTAGGGGCAAATATTGTAAAAATTTGAATTATCACAACTTTCGGGCCGAAATTAGAAGGTCCGGGGTGGTTCAGCATTTTGGAGGAAAATATATATTTTTTTTAATAGGCTAGTTTCCCCACAATGAATGTCCATACATGCCATTAGATGGATCCTGACCCCGATATCCCTTTGAAAGGGGCGTAGGGGCAAATATTGTGATAATTTGAATAAACACCAATTTCAGGTCGAAATGGTAAGGGCCGGGGTGGTTCAGCAGTTTGGAGGAAAATATTATATTTTTTGAATAGGCTAGTTTCCCCACAATGAATGTACATACATGCCATTAGTTGGATCCTGACCCCCATATCCCTTTGGAAGGGGCGTAGGGGCAAATATTGTGATAATTTGAATAAACACCAATTTCAGGCCAAAATGGTAAGGGCCGGGGTGGTTCAGCATTTTCGAGGAAAATATTATATTTTTTGAATAGGTTAGTTTCCCCACAATGAATGTCCATACATGCCATTAGATGGATCCTGACCCCCATATCCCTTTGAAAGGGGCGAAGGGGCAAATATTGTAAAATTTTGAATTATCACAACTTTCGTGCCGAAATTGTAAGGGCCGGGGTGGTTCAGCATTTTCGAGGAAAATATTATATTTTTTGAATAGGCTAGTTTCCCCACAATCAATGTCCAGACATGCCATTAGATGGATCCTGACCCCCATATCCCTTTGGAAGGGGCATAGGGGCAAATATTGTAAAAATTTAAATTATCACAACTTTTGGGCCGAAATTAGAAGGTCCGGGGTGGTTCAGCATTTTGGAGGAAAATATTTTTTTTTTTAATAGGTTAGTTTCCCCACAATGAATGTCCATACATGCCATTAGATGGATCCTGACCCCCATATCCCTTTGAAAGGGGCGAAGGGGCAAATATTGTAAAATTTTGAATTATCACAACTTTCGTGCCGAAATTGTAAGGGCCGGGGTGGTTCAGCATTTTCGAGGAAAATATTATATTTTTTGAATAGGCTAGTTTCCCCACAATCAATGTCCAGACATGCCATTAGATGGATCCTGACCCCCATATCCCTTTGGAAGGGGCATAGGGGCAAATATTGTAAAAATTTGAAATATCACAACTTATGGGCCAAAATTAGAAGGTCCGGGGTGGCTCAGCAATTTGGAGGAAAATATTTTTTTTTTTATTAGGCTAGTTTCCCCACATTGAATGTCCATACATGCCATTAGATGGATCCTGACCCCGATACCCCTTTGAAAGGGGCGTAGGGGCAAATATTGTGATAATTTGAATAAACACCAATTTCAGGCAGAAATGGTAAGGGCCGGGGTGGTTCAGCATTTTCGAGGAAAATATTATATTTTTTGAATAGGCTAGTTTCCCCACAATGAATGTACATATATGCCATTAGATGGATCCTGACCCCCATATCCCTTTGGAAGGGGCGTAGGGGCAAATATTGTAAAAATTTGAATTATCACAACTTTCGGGCTGAAATTATAAGGGCCGGGGTGGTTCAGCATTTTGGAGGAAAATATATATATTTTTTAATAGGTTAGTTTCCCCACAATGAATGTCCATACATGCCATTAGATGGATCCTGACCCCCATATCCCTTTGAAATGGGCGTAGGGGCAAATATTGTGATAATTTGAAAAAACACCAATTTCAGGCCAAAATGGTAAGGGCCGAGGTGGTTCAGCATTTTGGAGGAAAATATTATTTTTTTGTTAATAGGCTAGTTTCCCCACAATGAATGTACATTCATGCCATTAGATGGATCCTGACCCCCATATCCCTTTGAAAGGGGCGAAGGGGCAAATATTGTAAAAATTTGAATTATCACAACTTTCTGGCTGAAATTAGAAGGTCCGGGGTGGCTCAGCATTTTGGAGGAAAATATATATTTTTTTTTAATAGGTTAGTTTTCCCACAATGAATGTCCATACATGCCATTAGATGGATCCTGACCCCGATATCCCTTTGAAAGGGGCGTAGGGGCAAATATTGTAAAAATTTGAATTATCACAACTTTCAGGCCGAAATTAGAAGGTCCGGGGTGGTTCAGCATTTTGGAGGAAAATATATATTTTTTTTAATAGGCTAGTTTCCCCACAATGAATGTCCATACATGCCATTAGATGGATCCTGACCCCGATATCCCTTTGAAAGGGGCGTAGTGGCAAATATTGTGATAATTTGAAAAAACACCAATTTCAGGCCGAAATGGTAAGGGCCGGGGTGGTTCAGCATTTTCGAGGAAAATATTATATTTTTTGAATAGGCTAGTTTCCCCACAATGAATGTACATACATGCCATTAGATGGATCCTGACCCCCATATCCCTTTGGAAGGGGCGTAGGGGCAAATATTGTAAAAATTTGAATTATCACAACTTTTGGGCCGAAATTGTAAGGGCCGGGGTGGTTCAGCATTTTGGAGGAAAATATATATATTTTTTAATAGGTTAGTTTCCCCACAATGAATGTCCATACATGCCATTAGATGGATCCTGACCCCCATATCCCTTTGAAAGGGGCGTAGGGGCAAATATTGTGATGATTTGAATAAACACCAATTTCAGGCCAAAATGGTAAGGGCCGGGGTGGTTCAGCATTTTGGAGGAAAATATATTTTTTTTTTAATAGGCTAGTTTCCCCACAATCAATGTACAGACATGCCATTAGATGGATCCTGACCCCCATATCCCTTTGGAAGGGGCGTAGGGGCAAATGTTGTAAAAATTTGAAATATCACAACTTATGGGCCAAAATTAGAAGGTCCGGGGTGGCTCAGCAATTTGGAGGAAAATATTTTTTTTTTTATTAGGCTAGTTTCCCCACATTGAATGTCCATACATGCCATTAGATGGATCCTGACCCCGATACCCCTTTGAAAGGGGCGTAGGGGCAAATATTGTGATAATTTGAATAAACACCAATTTCAGGCAGAAATGGTAAGGGCCGGGGTGGTTCAGCATTTTCGAGGAAAATATTATATTTTTTGAATAGGCTAGTTTCCCCACAATGAATGTACATATATGCCATTAGATGGATCCTGACCCCCATATCCCTTTGGAAGGGGCGTAGGGGCAAATATTGTAAAAATTTGAATTATCACAACTTTCGGGCTGAAATTATAAGGGCCGGGGTGGTTCAGCATTTTGGAGGAAAATATATATATTTTTTAATAGGTTAGTTTCCCCACAATGAATGTCCATACATGCCATTAGATGGATCCTGACCCCCATATCCCTTTGAAATGGGCGTAGGGGCAAATATTGTGATAATTTGAAAAAACACCAATTTCAGGCCAAAATGGTAAGGGCCGAGGTGGTTCAGCATTTTGGAGGAAAATATTATTTTTTTGTTAATAGGCTAGTTTCCCCACAATGAATGTACATTCATGCCATTAGATGGATCCTGACCCCCATATCCCTTTGAAAGGGGCGAAGGGGCAAATATTGTAAAAATTTGAATTATCGCAACTTTCTGGCTGAAATTAGAAGGTCCGGGGTGGCTCAGCATTTTGGAGGAAAATATATATTTTTTTTTAATAGGTTAGTTTTCCCACAATGAATGTCCATACATGCCATTAGATAGATCTTGACCCCGATATCCCTTTGAAAGGGGCGTAGGGGCAAATATTGTGATAATTTGAATAAACACCAATTTCAGGCCGAAATGGTATGGGCCGGGGTGGTTCAGCATTTTGGAGGAAAATATTATATTTTTTGAATAGGCTAGTTTCCCCACAATGAATGTACATACATGCCATTAGATGGATCTTGACCCCCATATCCCTTTGAAAGGGGCGTAGGGGCAAATATTGTGATAATTTGAATAAACATCAATTTCAGGCCAAAATGGTAAGGGCCGGGGTGGTTCAGCATTTTGGAGGAAAATATATATATTTTTTGAATAGGTTAGTTTCCCCACAATGAATGTCCATACATGCCATTAGATGGATCCTGACCCCCATATCCCTTTGAAAGGGGCGTAGGGGCAAATATTGTGATAATTTGAAAAAACACCAATTTCAGGCCAAAATGGTAAGGGCCGGGGTGGTTCAGCATTTTGGAGGAAAATATTATTTTTTTGTTAATAGGCTAGTTTCCCCACAATGAATGTCCATACATGCCATTAGATGGATCCTGACCCCGATATCCCTTCGAAAGGGGCGTAGGGGCAAATATTGTAAAAATTTGAATTATCACAACTTTCAGGCCGAAATTAGAAGGTCCGGGGTGGTTCAGCATTTTGGAGGAAAATATATATTTTTTTTAATAGGCTAGTTTCCCCACAATGAATGTCCATACATGCCATTAGATGGATCCTGACCCCGATATCCCTTTGAAAGGGGCGTAGTGGCAAATATTGTGATAATTTGAAAAAACACCAATTTCAGGCCGAAATGGTAAGGGCCGGGGTGGTTCAGCATTTTCGAGGAAAATATTATATTTTTTGAATAGGCTAGTTTCCCCACAATGAATGTACATACATGCCATTAGATGGATCCTGACCCCCATATCCCTTTGGAAGGGGCGTAGGGGCAAATATTGTAAAAATTTGAATTATCACAACTTTTGGGCCGAAATTGTAAGGGCCGGGGTGGTTCAGCATTTTGGAGGAAAATATATATATTTTTTAATAGGTTAGTTTCCCCACAATGAATGTCCATACATGCCATTAGATGGATCCTGACCCCCATATCCCTTTGAAAGGGGCGTAGGGGCAAATATTGTGATGATTTGAATAAACACCAATTTCAGGCCAAAATGGTAAGGGCCGGGGTGGTTCAGCATTTTGGAGGAAAATATATTTTTTTTTTAATAGGCTAGTTTCCCCACAATCAATGTACAGACATGCCATTAGATGGATCCTGACCCCCATATCCCTTTGGAAGGGGCGTAGGGGCAAATGTTGTAAAAATTTGAAATATCACAACTTATGGGCCAAAATTAGAAGGTCCGGGGTGGCTCAGCAATTTGGAGGAAAATATTTTTTTTTTTATTAGGCTAGTTTCCCCACATTGAATGTCCATACATGCCATTAGATGGATCCTGACCCCGATACCCCTTTGAAAGGGGCGTAGGGGCAAATATTGTGATAATTTGAATAAACACCAATTTCAGGCAGAAATGGTAAGGGCCGGGGTGGTTCAGCATTTTCGAGGAAAATATTATATTTTTTGAATAGGCTAGTTTCCCCACAATGAATGTACATATATGCCATTAGATGGATCCTGACCCCCATATCCCTTTGGAAGGGGCGTAGGGGCAAATATTGTAAAAATTTGAATTATCACAACTTTCGGGCTGAAATTATAAGGGCCGGGGTGGTTCAGCATTTTGGAGGAAAATATATATATTTTTTAATAGGTTAGTTTCCCCACAATGAATGTCCATACATGCCATTAGATGGATCCTGACCCCCATATCCCTTTGAAATGGGCGTAGGGGCAAATATTGTGATAATTTGAAAAAACACCAATTTCAGGCCAAAATGGTAAGGGCCGAGGTGGTTCAGCATTTTGGAGGAAAATATTATTTTTTTGTTAATAGGCTAGTTTCCCCACAATGAATGTACATTCATGCCATTAGATGGATCCTGACCCCCATATCCCTTTGAAAGGGGCGAAGGGGCAAATATTGTAAAAATTTGAATTATCACAACTTTCTGGCTGAAATTAGAAGGTCCGGGTGGCTCAGCATTTTGGAGGAAAATATATATTTTTTTTTAATAGGTTAGTTTTCCCACAATGAATGTCCATACATGCCATTAGATGGATCCTGACCCCGATATCCCTTTGAAAGGGGCGTAGGGGCAAATATTGTAAAAATTTGAATTATCACAACTTTCAGGCCGAAATTAGAAGGTCCGGGGTGGTTCAGCATTTTGGAGGAAAATATATATTTTTTTTAATAGGCTAGTTTCCCCACAATGAATGTCCATACATGCCATTAGATGGATCCTGACCCCGATATCCCTTTGAAAGGGGCGTAGTGGCAAATATTGTGATAATTTGAAAAAACACCAATTTCAGGCCGAAATGGTAAGGGCCGGGGTGGTTCAGCATTTTCGAGGAAAATATTATATTTTTTGAATAGGCTAGTTTCCCCACAATGAATGTACATACATGCCATTAGATGGATCCTGACCCCCATATCCCTTTGGAAGGGGCGTAGGGGCAAATATTGTAAAAATTTGAATTATCACAACTTTTGGGCCGAAATTGTAAGGGCCGGGGTGGTTCAGCATTTTGGAGGAAAATATATATATTTTTTAATAGGTTAGTTTCCCCACAATGAATGTCCATACATGCCATTAGATGGATCCTGACCCCCATATCCCTTTGAAAGGGGCGTAGGGGCAAATATTGTGATGATTTGAATAAACACCAATTTCAGGCCAAAATGGTAAGGGCCGGGGTGGTTCAGCATTTTGGAGGAAAATATATATTTTTTTTAATAGGCTAGTTTCCCCACAATCAATGTACAGACATGCCATTAGATGGATCCTGACCCCCATATCCCTTTGGAAGGGGCGTAGGGGCAAATGTTGTAAAAATTTGAAATATCACAACTTATGGGCCAAAATTAGAAGGTCCGGGGTGGCTCAGCAATTTGGATGAAAATTTTTTTTTTTTTATTAGGCTAGTTTCCCCACATTGAATGTCCATACATGCCATTAGATGGATCCTGACCCCGATACCCCTTTGAAAGGGGCGTAGGGGCAAATATTGTGATAATTTGAATAAACACCAATTTCAGGCAGAAATGGTAAGGGCCGGGGTGGTTCAGCATTTTCGAGGAAAATATTATATTTTTTGAATAGGCTAGTTTCCCCACAATGAATGTACATATATGCCATTAGATGGATCCTGACCCCCATATCCCTTTGGAAGGGGCGTAGGGGCAAATATTGTAAAAATTTGAATTATCACAACTTTCGGGCTGAAATTATAAGGGCCGGGGTGGTTCAGCATTTTGGAGGAAAATATATATAGTTTTTAATAGGTTAGTTTCCCCACAATGAATGTCCATACATGCCATTAGATGGATCCTGACCCCCATATCCCTTTGAAATGGGCGTAGGGGCAAATATTGTGATAATTTGAAAAAACACCAATTTCAGGCCAAAATGGTAAGGGCCGAGGTGGTTCAGCATTTTGGAGGAAAATATTATTTTTTTGTTAATAGGCTAGTTTCCCCACAATGAATGTACATTCATGCCATTAGATGGATCCTGACCCCCATATCCCTTTGAAAGGGGCGAAGGGGCAAATATTGTAAAAATTTGAATTATCGCAACTTTCTGGCTGAAATTAGAAGGTCCGGGGTGGCTCAGCATTTTGGAGGAAAATATATATTTTTTTTTAATAGGTTAGTTTTCCCACAATGAATGTCCATACATGCCATTAGATAGATCTTGACCCCGATATCCCTTTGAAAGGGGCGTAGGGGCAAATATTGTGATAATTTGAATAAACACCAATTTCAGGCCGAAATGGTATGGGCCGGGGTGGTTCAGCATTTTGGAGGAAAATATTATATTTTTTGAATAGGCTAGTTTCCCCACAATGAATGTACATACATGCCATTAGATGGATCTTGACCCCCATATCCCTTTGAAAGGGGCGTAGGGGCAAATATTGTGATAATTTGAATAAACATCAATTTCAGGCCAAAATGGTAAGGGCCGGGGTGGTTCAGCATTTTGGAGGAAAATATATATATTTTTTGAATAGGTTAGTTTCCCCACAATGAATGTCCATACATGCCATTAGATGGATCCTGACCCCCATATCCCTTTGAAAGGGGCGTAGGGGCAAATATTGTGATGATTTGAATAAACACCAATTTCAGGCCAAAATGGTAAGGGCCGGGGTGGTTCAGCATTTTGGAGGAAAATATATTTTTTTCTTAATAGGCTAGTTTCCCCACAATCAATGTACAGACATGCCATTAGATGGATCCTGACCCCCCTATCCCTTTGAAAGGGGCGAAGGGGCAAATATTGTAAAAATTTGAATTATCACAAATTTCGTGCCGAAATTGTAAGGGCCGGGGTGGTTCAGCATTTTGGAGGAAAATATATATATTTTTTAATAGGTTAGTTTCCCCACAATGAATGTCCATACATGCCATTAGATGGATCCTGACCCCCATATCCCTTTGAAAGGGGCGTAGGGGCAAATATTGTGATGATTTGAATAAACACCAATTTCAGGCCAAAATGGTAAGGGCCGGGGTGGTTCAGCATTTTGGAGGAAAATATTTTTTTTTTTTAATAGGCTAGTTTCCCCACAATCAATGTACATACATGCCATTAGATGGATCCTGACCCCGATATCCCTTTGAAAGGGGCGTAGGGGCAAATATTGTGATAATTTGAATAAACACCAATTTCAGGCCAAAATGGTAAGGGCCGGGGTGGTTCAGCATTTTCGAGGAAAATATTATATTTTTTGATTAGGCTAGTTTCCCCACAATGAATGTACATACATGCCATTAGATGGATCCTGACCCCCATATCCCTTTGGAAGGGGCGTAGGGGCAAATATTGTGATAATTTGAATAAACACCAATTTCAGGCCAAAATGGTAAGGGCCGGGGTGGTTCAGCATTTTCGAGGAAAATATTATATTTTTTGAATAGGTTAGTTTCCCCACAATGAATGTCCATACATGCCATTAGATGGATCCTGACCCCGATATCCCTTTGAAAGGGGCGTAGGGGCAAATATTGTGATAATTTGAATAAACACCAATTTCAGGCCGAAATGGTAAGGGCCGGGGTGGTTCAGCATTTTCGAGGAAAATATTATATTTTTTGAATAGGCTAGTTTCCCCACAATGAATGTACATACATGCCATTAGATGGATCCTGACCCCCATATCCCTTTGGAAGGGGCGTAGGGGCAAATATTGTAAAAATTTGAATTATCACAACTTTCGGGCCGAAATCGTAAGGGCCGGGGTGGTTCAGCATTTTGGAGGAAAATATATATATTTTTTAATAGGTTAGTTTCCCCACAATGAATGTCCATACATGCCATTAGATGGATCCTGACCCCCATATCCCTTTGAAAGGGGCGTAGGGGCAAATATTGTGATGATTTGAATAAACACCAATTTCAGGCCAAAATGGTAAGGGCCGGGGTGGTTCAGCATTTTGGAGGAAAATATATTTTTTTCTTAATAGGCTAGTTTCCCCACAATCAATGTACAGACATGCCATTAGATGGATCCTGACCCCCCTATCCCTTTGAAAGGGGCGAAGGGGCAAATATTGTAAAAATTTGAATTATCACAAATTTCGTGCCGAAATTGTAAGGGCCGGGGTGGTTCAGCATTTTGGAGGAAAATATATATTTTTTTTAATAGGCTAGTTTCCCCAAAATGAATGTACATACATGCCATTAGATGGATCCTGACCCCGATATCCCTTTGAAAGGGGCGTAGGGGCAAATATTGTGATAATTTGAATAAACACCAATTTCAGGCCGAAATGGTAAGGGCCGGGGTGGTTCAGCATTTTGGAGGAAAATATTATATTTTTTGAATAGGCTAGTTTCCCCACAATGAATGTACATACATGCCATTAGATGGATCCTGACCCCCATATCCCTTTGGAAGGGGTGTAGGACAAATATTGTAAAAATTTGAATTATCACAACTTTCGGGCCGAAATTGTAAGGGCCGGGATGGTTCAGCATTTTGGAGGAAAATATATTTTTTTTTTAATAGGCTAGTTTCCCCACATTTAATGTCCATACATGCCATTAGATGGATCCTGACCCCGATACCCCTTTGAAAGGGGCGTAGGGGCAAATATTGTGATAATTTGAATAAACACCAATTTCAGGCAGAAATGGTAAGGGCCGGGGTGGTTCAGCATTTTCGAGAAAAATATTATATTTTTTGAATAGGCTAGTTTCCCCACAATGAATGTACATACATGCCATTAGATGGATCCTGACCCCCATATCCCTTTGGAAGGGGCGTAGGGGCAAATATTGTAAAAATTTGAATTATCACAACTTTCGGGCCGAAATTATAAGGGCCGGGGTGGTTCAGCATTTTGGAGGAAAATATATATATTTTTTAATAGGTTAGTTTCCCCACAATGAATGTCCATACATGCCATTAGATGGATCCTGACCCCCATATCCCTTTGAAAGGGGCGTAGGGGCAAATATTGTGATAATTTGAAAAAACACCAATTTCAGGCCAAAATGGTAAGGGCCGGGGTGGTTCAGCATTTTGGAGGAAAATATTATTTTTTTGTTAATAGGCTAGTTTCCCCACAATGAATGTCCATACATGCCATTAGATGGATCCTGACCCCGATATCCCTTTGAAAGGGGCGTAGGGGCAAATATTGTAAAAATTTGAATTATCACAACTTTCAGGCCGAAATTAGAAGGTCCGGGGTGGTTCAGCATTTTGGAGGAAAATATATATTTTTTTTAATAGGCTAGTTTCCCCACAATGAATGTCCATACATGCCATTAGATGGATCCTGACCCCGATATCCCTTTGAAAGGGGCGTAGTGGCAAATATTGTGATAATTTGAAAAAACACCAATTTCAGGCCGAAATGGTAAGGGCCGGGGTGGTTCAGCATTTTCGAGGAAAATATTATATTTTTTGAATAGGCTAGTTTCCCCACAATGAATGTACATACATGCCATTAGATGGATCCTGACCCCCATATCCCTTTGGAAGGGGCGTAGGGGCAAATATTGTAAAAATTTGAATTATCACAACTTTTGGGCCGAAATTGTAAGGGCCGGGGTGGTTCAGCATTTTGGAGGAAAATATATATATTTTTTAATAGGTTAGTTTCCCCACAATGAATGTCCATACATGCCATTAGATGGATCCTGACCCCCATATCCCTTTGAAAGGGGCGTAGGGGCAAATATTGTGATGATTTGAATAAACACCAATTTCAGGCCAAAATGGTAAGGGCCGGGGTGGTTCAGCATTTTGGAGGAAAATATATTTTTTTTTTAATAGGCTAGTTTCCCCACAATCAATGTACAGACATGCCATTAGATGGATCCTGACCCCCATATCCCTTTGGAAGGGGCGTAGGGGCAAATGTTGTAAAAATTTGAAATATCACAACTTATGGGCCAAAATTAGAAGGTCCGGGGTGGCTCAGCAATTTGGAGGAAAATATTTTTTTTTTTATTAGGCTAGTTTCCCCACATTGAATGTCCATACATGCCATTAGATGGATCCTGACCCCAATACCCCTTTGAAAGGGGCGTAGGGGCAAATATTGTGATAATTTGAATAAACACCAATTTCAGGCAGAAATGGTAAGGGCCGGGGTGGTTCAGCATTTTCGAGGAAAATATTATATTTTTTGAATAGGCTAGTTTCCCCACAATGAATGTACATATATGCCATTAGATGGATCCTGACCCCCATATCCCTTTGGAAGGGGCGTAGGGGCAAATATTGTAAAAATTTGAATTATCACAACTTTCGGGCTGAAATTATAAGGGCCGGGGTGGTTCAGCATTTTGGAGGAAAATATATATATTTTTTAATAGGTTAGTTTCCCCACAATGAATGTCCATACATGCCATTAGATGGATCCTGACCCCCATATCCCTTTGAAATGGGCGTAGGGGCAAATATTGTGATAATTTGAAAAAACACCAATTTCAGGCCAAAATGGTAAGGGCCGAGGTGGTTCAGCATTTTGGAGGAAAATATTATTTTTTTGTTAATAGGCTAGTTTCCCCACAATGAATGTACATTCATGCCATTAGATGGATCCTGACCCCCATATCCCTTTGAAAGGGGCGAAGGGGCAAATATTGTAAAAATTTGAATTATCACAACTTTCTGGCTGAAATTAGAAGGTCCGGGGTGGCTCAGCATTTTGGAGGAAAATATATATTTTTTTTTAATAGGTTAGTTTTCCCACAATGAATGTCCATACATGCCATTAGATGGATCCTGACCCCGATATCCCTTTGAAAGGGGCGTAGGGGCAAATATTGTAAAAATTTGAATTATCACAACTTTCAGGCCGAAATTAGAAGGTCCGGGGTGGTTCAGCATTTTGGAGGAAAATATATTTTTTTTTAATAGGCTAGTTTCCCCACAATGAATGTCCATACATGCCATTAGATGGATCCTGACCCCGATATCCCTTTGAAAGGGGCGTAGTGGCAAATATTGTGATAATTTGAAAAAACACCAATTTCAGGCCGAAATGGTAAGGGCCGGGGTGGTTCAGCATTTTCGAGGAAAATATTATATTTTTTGAATAGGCTAGTTTCCCCACAATGAATGTACATACATGCCATTAGATGGATCCTGACCCCCATATCCCTTTGGAAGGGGCGTAGGGGCAAATATTGTAAAAATTTGAATTATCACAACTTTTGGGCCGAAATTGTAAGGGCCGGGGTGGTTCAGCATTTTGGAGGAAAATATATATATTTTTTAATAGGTTAGTTTCCCCACAATGAATGTCCATACATGCCATTAGATGGATCCTGACCCCCATATCCCTTTGAAAGGGGCGTAGGGGCAAATATTGTGATGATTTGAATAAACACCAATTTCAGGCCAAAATGGTAAGGGCCGGGGTGGTTCAGCATTTTGGAGGAAAATATATTTTTTTTTTAATAGGCTAGTTTCCCCACAATCAATGTACAGACATGCCATTAGATGGATCCTGACCCCCATATCCCTTTGGAAGGGGCGTAGGGGCAAATGTTGTAAAAATTTGAAATATCACAACTTATGGGCCAAAATTAGAAGGTCCGGGGTGGCTCAGCAATTTGGAGGAAAATATTTTTTTTTTTATTAGGCTAGTTTCCCCACATTGAATGTCCATACATGCCATTAGATGGATCCTGACCCCGATACCCCTTTGAAAGGGGCGTAGGGGCAAATATTGTGATAATTTGAATAAACACCAATTTCAGGCAGAAATGGTAAGGGCCGGGGTGGTTCAGCATTTTCGAGGAAAATATTATATTTTTTGAATAGGCTAGTTTCCCCACAATGAATGTACATATATGCCATTAGATGGATCCTGACCCCCATATCCCTTTGGAAGGGGCGTAGGGGCAAATATTGTAAAAATTTGAATTATCACAACTTTCGGGCTGAAATTATAAGGGCCGGGGTGGTTCAGCATTTTGGAGGAAAATATATATATTTTTTAATAGGTTAGTTTCCCCACAATGAATGTCCATACATGCCATTAGATGGATCCTGACCCCCATATCCCTTTGAAATGGGCGTAGGGGCAAATATTGTGATAATTTGAAAAAACACCAATTTCAGGCCAAAATGGTAAGGGCCGAGGTGGTTCAGCATTTTGGAGGAAAATATTATTTTTTTGTTAATAGGCTAGTTTCCCCACAATGAATGTACATTCATGCCATTAGATGGATCCTGACCCCCATATCCCTTTGAAAGGGGCGAAGGGGCAAATATTGTAAAAATTTGAATTATCGCAACTTTCTGGCTGAAATTAGAAGGTCCGGGGTGGCTCAGCATTTTGGAGGAAAATATATATTTTTTTTTAATAGGTTAGTTTTCCCACAATGAATGTCCATACATGCCATTAGATAGATCTTGACCCCGATATCCCTTTGAAAGGGGCGTAGGGGCAAATATTGTGATAATTTGAATAAACACCAATTTCAGGCCGAAATGGTATGGGCCGGGGTGGTTCAGCATTTTGGAGGAAAATATTATATTTTTTGAATAGGCTAGTTTCCCCACAATGAATGTACATACATGCCATTAGATGGATCTTGACCCCCATATCCCTTTGAAAGGGGCGTAGGGGCAAATATTGTGATAATTTGAATAAACATCAATTTCAGGCCGAAATTAGAAGGTTCGGGGTGGCTCAGCATTTTGGAGGAAAATATATATTTTTTTTAATAGGTTAGTTTTCCCACAATGAATGTACATACATGCCATTAGATGGATCCTGACCCCCATATCCCTTTGAAAGGGGCGTAGGGGCAAATATTGTAAAAATTTGAATTATCACAACTTTCGGGCCGAAATTAGAAGGTCCGGGATGGCTCAGCATTTTGGAGGAAAATATATATTTTTTTCAATAGGTTAGTTTCCCCACAATGAATGTCCATACATGCCATTAGATGGATCTTGACCCCCATATCCCTTTGAAAGGGGCATAGGGGCAAATATTGTGATAATTTGAATAAACACCAATTTCAGGCCGAAATGGTAAGGGCCGGGGTGGTTCAGCATTTTGGAGGAAAATATTATATTTTTTGAATAGGCTAGTTTCCCCACAATGAATGTACATACATGCCATTAGATGGATCCTGACCCCCATATCCCTTTGGAAGGAGCGTAGGGACAAATATTGTAAAAATTTGAATTATCACAACTTTCGGGCCGAAATTGTAAGGGCCGGGATGGTTCAGCATTTTGGAGGAAAATATATATTTTTTTTAATAGGCTAGTTTCCCCACATTGAATGTCCATACATGCCATTAGATGGATCCTGACCCCGATACCCCTTTGAAAGGGGCATAGGGGCAAATATTGTGATAATTTGAATAAACACCAATTTCAGGCCGAAATGGTAAAGGGCCGGGGTGGTTCAGCATTTTGGAGGAAAATATTATATTTTTTGAATAGGCTAGTTTCCCCACAATGAATGTACATACATGCCATTAGATGGATCCTGACCCCCATATCCCTTTGGAAGGGGCGTAGGGGCAAATATTGTAAAAATTTGAATTATCACAACTTTCAGGCCGAGATTAGAAGGTCCGGGGTGGCTCAGCATTTTGGAGGAAAATATATATTTTTTTTAATAGGTTAGTTTCCCCACAATGAATGTCCATACATGCCATTAGATGGATCCTGACCCCCATATCCCTTTGAAAGGGGCGAAGGGGCAAATATTGTAAAAATTTGAATTATCACAAATTTCGGGCCGAAATTGTAAGGGCCGGGGTGGTTCAGCATTTTGGAGGAAAATATATATTTTTTTTAATAGGCTAGTTTCCCCACAATGAATGTACATACATGCCATTAGATGGATCTTGACCCCCATATCCCTTTGGAAGGGGCGTAGGGGCAAATGTTGTAAAAATTTGAAATATCACAACTTTTGGGCCAAAATTAGAAGGTCCGGGGTGGCTCAGCATTTTGGAGGAAAATATATATTTTTTTTAATACATGTAGGTTAGTTTCCCCACAATGAATGTCCATACATGCCATTAGATGGATCCTGACCCCCCTATCCCTTTGAAAGGGGCGAAGGGGCAAATATTGTAAAAATTTGAATTATCACAAATTTCGTGCCGAAATTGTAAGGGCCGGGGTGGTTCAGTATTTTGGAGGAAAATATATATTTTTTTTAATAGGCTAGTTTCCCCACAATGAATGTACATACATGCCATTAGATGGATCCTGACCCCGATATCCCTTTGAAAGGGGCGTAGGGGCAAATATTGTGATAATTTGAATAAACACCAATTTCAGGCCGAAATGGTAAGGGCCGGGGTGGTTCAGCATTTTGGAGGAAAATATTATATTTTTTGAATAGGCTAGTTTCCCCACAATGAATGTACATACATGCCATTAGATGGATCCTGACCCCCATATCCCTTTGGAAGGGGCGTAGGGACAAATATTGTAAAAATTTGAATTATCACAACTTTCGGGCCGAAATTGTAAGGGCCGGGATGGTTCAGCATTTTGGAGGAAAATATATTTTTTTTTTAATAGGTTAGTTTCCCCACAATGAATGTCCATACATGCCATTAGATGGATCTTGACCCCCATATCCCTTTGAAAGGGGCATAGGGGCAAATATTGTGATAATTTGAATAAACACAAATTTCGTGCCGAAATTGTAAGGGCCGGGGTGGTTCAGTATTTTGGAGGAAAATATATATTTTTTTTAATAGGCTAGTTTCCCCACAATGAATGTACATACATGCCATTAGATGGATCCTGACCCCGATATCCCTTTGAAAGGGGCGTAGGGGCAAATATTGTGATAATTTGAATAAACACCAATTTCAGGCCGAAATGGTAAGGGCCGGGGTGGTTCAGCATTTTGGAGGAAAATATTATATTTTTTGAATAGGCTAGTTTCCCCACAATGAATGTACATACATGCCATTAGATGGATCCTGACCCCCATATCCCTTTGGAAGGGGCGTAGGGGCAAATATTGTAAAAATTTGAATAAACATCAATTTCAGGCCGAAATTAGAAGGTTCGGGGTGGTTCAGCATTTTGGAGGAAAATATATTTTTTTTTTAATAGGTTAGTTTCCCCACAATGAATGTCCATACATGCCATTAGATGGATCCTGACCCCGATATCCCTTTGAAAGGGGCGTAGGGGCAAATATTGTGATAATTTGAATAAACACCAATTTCAGGCCGAAATGGTAAGGGCCGGGGTGGTTCAGCATTTTCGAGGAAAATATTATATTTTTTGAATAGGCTAGTTTCCCCACAATGAATGTACATACATGCCATTAGATGGATCGTGACCCCCATATCCCTTTGAAAGGGGCGTAGGGGCAAATATTGTAAAAATTTGAATTATCACAACTTTCGGGCCGAAATTGTAAAGGCCGGGGTGGTTCAGCATTTTGGAGGAAAATATGTATTTTTTTTTATAGGCTTGTTTCCCCACAATGAATGTACATACAGTTCCGCCTGCGATCAACGTCACACTGATCGCACGCAATTGATCGCGCTCAAAATGCGCGACTATGAGCGCGATCGCGCGCTCTTGTTATGCGTTATCACTGAATACGCATACTGTCCTCTACGGCAGAAAAGAGGCGCGATATTCTGTACGGCAGTATTACAAAAGCGCTCGATTCCGTTCAAAACGGCAGTAAAAAGCGGGGGTGTTTTAAAAATATCTCTCCCGTTTCAATTTTGTTTTCCTCATTAATACGTTGATTGTTTTCCCTTTTTGAAGATTATCTAGATCATGCATGCCTGCTTTTTTTAATTTTCTACTTCTAAAAACAATAATTATCAGCAAGGTTTTGTTGCCCCTACGGAGATCTAAAAACGATAATTATCGGCAATACTTTGTTGCCCCTACGGTGATCTAAAAACAATAATTATCGGCAAGGTTTTGTTGCCCCTACGGAGATCTAAAAACAATAATTATCGGCAAGGCTTTGTTGCCCCTACGGAGATCTAAAAACAATAATTATCAGCAAGGTTTCGTTGCCCCTACGGATATCTAAAAACAATAATTATCGGCAAGGTTTTGTTGCCCCTACGAAGATCTAAAAACAATAATTATCGGCAAGACTTTGTGGCCCCTACGGAGATCTGAAAACTATAATTATCGGCAAGGTTTTGTTGACCCTCCGGAGATCTAAAAACAATAATTATCGGCAAGACTTTGTTGCCCCTACGGAGATCTAAAAACAATAATTATCAGCAAGGTTTTGTTGCCCCTACGGAGATCTAAAAACAATAATTATCAGCAAGGTTTTGTTGCTCCTACGGAGATCTAAAAACAATAATAATCGGCAAGACTTAGGTGCCCCTACGGAGATCTAAAAACAATAATTATCGGCAAGACTTTGTTGCTCCTACGGAGGTCTAAAAACAATAATTATCGGCAAGGTTTTGTTGCCCCTCCGGAGATCTAAAAACAAATATTATCGGCAAGGTTTAGTTGCCCCTCCGGAGATCTAAAAACAATAATTATCTGCAACGTTTTGTTGCCCCTATGGAGATCTAAAAACAATAATTATCGGCAAGGTTTTGTTGCCCCTCCGGAGATCTAAAAACAAATATTATCGGCAAGGTTTAGTTGCCCCTCCGGAGATCTAAAAACAATAATTATCTGCAACGTTTTGTTGCCCCTATGGAGATCTAAAAACAATAATTATCGACAAGACTTTGTTGCCCCTACGGAGACAATTAGTTGTCGCTGATATTACCGGCTTTGTGACAAAAATTAAGCCGACGGAAAGAAAGAAATGAATAAAGAAAATTAATTCAAATATCACTTGCGCTAGAGAAACAAAAAGTGAGAGAGATAGAAGCGAAAACGATTAAATATCGCTGATTTTACCAGCTTTCATGATAAAACTTAAGCCGTCGGAAATAAATAAAGAAAATGAATTGCAATATCACTGGCACTAGAGAAATAAAAAGTGAGAGAAAGAGATTGGTGAAAACAATGAAGTGTCGCTGATATTACCGGCTTTCATGACAAAAATTAAGCCGACGGAAAGAAAGAAACGAATAAAGAAAATATCACTTGCGCTAGAGAAATAAAAAGTGAGATTTTTTTCTTCTTCTCCACATCACTTTGTCACTATGATTCTATTTTGTACTTAAATTTTTGTAAATAATTATGGGTTCACTTATTAAAACTTGCATATTTGTTTGTAAAGTGTATTTTCATTGTTTTATATTCTGTTCTAACAAAACAATGGATTCTGAGTGGGGCATTCTGGCGACATTCCGAATGCCAATTGTATAAATCCGTGACGTAATTAACTACGAGGCCTAAAAAATAAAAATATGTTGTGCCTTAGGTGCTAAAACATGGGTCGGTCGGAAAATAATCATCTTTTTTTTTTCTCGCCCTTTTTGGGCTGATATTTTTCAGCTGTTAATGCGTTTTTTTCTTCTTTTTTTCTCGCCCTCTTTGGCCTGCTATTTCTCAGTTTTTAATGCTTAGTTTAATACATGTGTTTCAGCGACATCATTCCATTCATATCTTTTCACCTTATACTAATCCATGGTCTCCAATGTTGTGTTGAGACAACACTCTCTGCTTCCCAGCTGATGAGGTTTTTCAACTGCCTGTAAAACTTGCTAGCAATGTGAAGATTGTTGACAAATTGTACAGGTAGTCCCGGGCACAAAGTGGTCTCTTTACTAACCAAAGAAGGGACCGAAACTGACACAGGAAAAGACGGCCAGACACTTTTGCATGCAAGAGGTTCAAATCATAGCCTATCACAAAATTTGTATCTAAACTGGCCCAATTCATAAAATATGCTCTTCATTCCTGTTTCAGTCCTGGGGATTGTTCCAAGTGTATGTTTGTATCCGTTTGTTGAGTCTGAAATGAGTCAAATCTGACCCCAAAAAACAAACAATCAAATACATGAATGTTTGAACTCACTGTATCTCCATGTTTTAATCTGAGTTGTACAATTTACAAAGTTACAAACCAACTTACACTTTGTCTTGCTGGAAAACTTTAATAAAGAAACAATATTTGAATAAATAAACACAAATACATGTGTGTTTTCTCGCTCACATGAGTTTCATGGAACAGAGCGTATACGATCCCATTTGATTGCAACTGATCGCAGACAATAATTACTGCGTGTTCTGGTAACGTAGAGGCTTGTGGATAGTTCTCAAAGTTGTAGGGTAAGTTTGAAGGAAAGAAAAAGACAAAACTCTAACGTTTGAGATTCGAGGAAATATAATATGGTGATGTATGAGTAGTTTCTGTCATGGGCGGAGATTCCTTTTCGAAAGGTTTACAAACGTGTATAGTCTCATTGCAACAGCATTCATTTGCGATCAGATGCAATCGCGTGAAGAAAAAAAGGTCTTTAGCGGTAAAAGGCACGACAATTATAATTTTGATGTAGAAAGCCCGGTCGACAGAGCCAATTCAAATTTTACATGCAGGTAGATGAAACACAAATTATGTTCTTTGTAAAAATTATATTGCTATGGTGTCCTTTGAAAATCAATCAACGGATCATTCTCATGGCTCCTCTTTGAAAAGACATAACGGAAGAATGTGAACTCATCATACCAGGTGTTTCGGGGTTAAGTTAAACATTTTATGCATCCTCAAAAGATTCCCTTTTTCTTTCAAACACAATTCTTGTCGTTAAGGAATATCCCCATTTCTGTGAGAGCATTCGCACTCAAGCAGACTATGAATCTTAATTTTGTTATGTCTCTCCAATGTATATAATAGTTTAAATAAAACGACTATCAATCGATCTTTCCGTACTCTGTAGCTTTATGCTTAAATTTCATTTTAATTATCCACCCCGACTGGCGCCTATATTATTAAGTGGACACTGTTCAGCTATCGCATCCAAAACAGTTTAATCCGGCCCAGCAAAGATTAAAAAATTATAAACGTGGATGGGAGAGAGATGCGGAAAGCTTGAAAATCTTCTATACAAGGAACAGAGCGCATACGATCCCATTTGATTGCAACTGATCGCAGCTGATCGCAGACAATAACTGTGTGTTCTGGTTACGTAGAGGCTTGTGGATAGTTCTCAATAGTTTGAAGAAAAGAAAAAAAACAGAACCCTAACGTTTGAGATTCGAGGAAACATAATATGGGGATGTATGAGTAGATTCTGTCATGGGCGGAGATTCCTTTTCAAAAGGTTTACAAACGAGTCTCATTGCAACAGCATTCATTTGCGATCAGATGCAATCACGTGAAGAAAAAAGGGTCTAGCGGTAAAAGGCACAACAATTATAATTTTGGTGTAGAAAGCCCGGTCGACAAAGCCTATTCAAATTTTACAAGCAGGTAGATAAAACACATATTATGTTCTTTGTAAACTTTATAGTGCTATGGGGTACTTTGAAAATTAATCGACGGATCATTCTCATGGCTCCTCTTTGAAAAGACATAACGGAAGAATGTACTCTCACCTTACCAGGTGTTTCGGGGTCGAGTTAAACATTTTATGCATCCTCAAAAGATTCCCTTTTTCTTTCAAACACAATTCTTGACGTTAAGGAATATCCCTATTTCTGTGAGAGCATTCGCACTTAAGAAGACTATGAATCTTAATTTTGTTATGTCTCTCCAATGTATATAATAGTTTAAATAAAACGACTATCAATCGATCTTTCCGTACTCTGTAGCTTTATGCTTGAATTTCATTTAAATTATCCATCCGACTGGCGCCTTTATTATTAAGAGCACACTGTTCAGCTATCGCATCCAAAACAGTTTAATCCAGCCCAGCAAAGATTAAAAAATTATAAACGTGGATGGGAGCATAGACGTGAATCTATTACGTCTATGATGGGAGAGAGATGCGGAAAGCTTGAAAATCTTCTATACAAGGAACAGAGCGCATACGATCCCATTTGATTGCAACTGATCGCAGCTGATCGCAGACAATAACTGTGTGTTCTGGTTAGGTAGAGGCTTGTGGATAGTTCTCAATAGTTTGAAGAAAAGAAGAAAAAAAACAGAACCCTAACGTTTGAGATTCGAGGAAACATAATATGGGGATGTATGAGTAGATTCTGTCATGGGCGGAGATTCCTTTTCGAAAGGTTTACAAACGTGTATAGTCTCATTGCAACAGCATTCATTTGCGATCAGATGCAATCGCGTGAAGCAAAAAGGGTCTAGCGGTAAAAGGCACAACAATTATAATTTTGGTGTAGAAAGCCCGGTCGACAAAGCCTATTCAAATTTTACAAGCAGGTAGATGAAACACAAATTATGTTCTTTGTAAACTTTATAGTGCTATGGGGTACTTTGAAAATCAATCAACGGATCATTCTCATGGCTCCTCTTTGAAAAGACATAACGGAAGAATGTACTCTCACCTTACCAGGTGTTTCGGGGTCGAGTTAAACATTTTATGCATCCTCAAAAGATTCCCTTTTTCTTTCAAACACAATTCTAGTCGTTAAGCAATATCCCCATTTCTGTGAGAGCATTCGCACTCAAGCAGACTATGAATCTTAATTTTGTTATGTCTCTCCAATGTATATAATAGTTTAAATAAAACGACTATCAATCGATCTTTCCGTACTGTAGCTTTATGCTTGAATTTCATTTTAATTATCCACCCCGACCGCCGCCTATATTATTAAGTGGACACTGTTCAGCTATCGCATCCAAAACAGTTTAATCCGGCCCAGCAAAGATGAAAAATTATAAATGTGGCTGGGGAGAGAGATGCGGAAAGCTTGAAAATCTTCTATACAAGGAACAGCGCATACGATCCCATTTGATTGCAACTGATCGCAGCTGATCGCAGACAATAACTGTGTGTTCTGGTTACGTAGAGGCTTGTGGATGGTTCTCAATAGTTTGAAGAAAAGAAAAAAGAAAAAAAAAAGAACCCTAACGTTTGAGATTCGAGGAAATATAATGTATGAGTAGATTCTGTCATGGGCGGAGATTCCTTTTCGAAAGGTTTACAAAGTGTATAGTCTCATTGCAACAGCATTCATTTGCGATCAGATGCAATCACGTGAAGAAAAAAGGGTCTAGCGGTTAAAGGCACAACAATTATAATTTTGGTGTAGAAAGCCCGGTCGACAAAGCCTATTCAAATTTTACAAGCAGGTAGATAAAACACAAATTATGTTCTTTTTAAACTTTATAGTGCTTTGGGGTACTTTGAAAATCAATCGACGGATCATTCTCATGGCTCCTCTTTGAAAAGACATAACGGAAGAATGTACTCTCACCGTACCAGGTGTTTCGGGGTCAAGTTAAACATTTTATGCGTCCTCAAAAGATTCCCTTTTTCTTTCAAACACAATTCTTGTCGTTAAGCAATATCCCCATTTATGTGAGAGCATTCGCACTCAAGCAGACTATGAATCTTAATTTTGTTATGTCTCTCCAATGTATATAATAGTTTAAATAAAACGACTATCAATCGATCTTTCCGTACTGTAGCTTTATGCTTGAATTTCATTTTAATTATCCACCCCGACCGCCGCCTATATTATTAAGTGGACACTGTTCAGCTATCGCATCCAAAACAGTTTAATCCAGCCCAGCAAAGATGAAAAATTATAAATGTGGCTGGGGAGAGAGATGCGGAAAGCTTGAAAATCTTCTATACAAGGAACAGCGCATACGATCCCATTTGATTGCAACTGATCGCAGCTGATCGCAGACAATAACGGTGTTCTGGTTACGTAGAGGCTTGTGGATGGTTCTCAATAGTTTGAAGAAAAGAAAGAAAAAAAGAACCCTAACGTTTGAGATTCGAGGAAACATAATATGGGGATGTATGAGTAGATTCTGTCATGGGCGGAGATTCCTTTTCGAAAGGTTTACAGACGTTTATAGTCTCATTGCAACAGCATTCATTTGCGATCAGATGCAATCGCGTGAAGAAAAAAGGGTCTAGCGGTAAAAGGCACAACAATTATAATTTAGGTGTAGAAAGCCCGGTCGACAAAGCCTATTCAAATTTTACAAGCAGGTAGATAAAACACAAATTATGTTCTTTGTAAACTTTATAGTGCTAAAGGGTACTTTGAAAATCAATCGACGGATCATTCTCATGGCTCCTCTTTGAAAAGACATAACGGAAGAATGTACTCTCACCGTACCAGGTGTTTCGGGGTCAAGTTAAACATTTTATGCGTCCTCAAAAGATTCCCTTTTTCTTTCAAACACAATTCTTGTCGTTAAGCAATATCCCCATTTCTGTGAGAGCATTCGCACTCAAGCAGACTATGAATCTTAATTTTGTTATGTCTCTCCAATGTATATAATAGTTTAAATAAAACGACTATCAATTGATCTTTCCGTACTGTAGCTTTATGCTTAAATTTCATTTTAATTATCCACCCCGACCGCCGCCTATATTATTAAGTGGACACTGTTCAGCTATCGCATCCAAAACAGTTTAATCCAGCCCAGCAAAGATGAAAAAATCATAAATGTGGCTGGGGAGAGAGATGCGGAAAGCTTGAAAATCTTCTATACAAGGAACAGAGCGCATACGATCCCATTTAGTTGCAACTGATCGCAGCTGATCGCAGACAATAACTGTGTGTTCTGGTTAGGTAGAGGCTTGTGGATAGTTCTCAATAGTTTGAAGAAAAGAAAAAAAAACAGAACCCTAACGTTTGAGATTCGAGGAAACATAATATGGGGATGTATGAGTAGATTCTGTCATGGGCGGAGATTCCTTTTCGAAAGGTTTACAAACGTGTATAGTCTCATTGCAACAGCATTCATTTGCGATCAGATGCAATCGCGTGAAGCAAAAAGGGTCTAGCGGTAAAAGGCACAACAATTATAATTTTGGTGTAGAAAGCCCGGTCGACAAAGCCTATTCAAATTTTACAAGCAGGTAGATGAAACACAAATTATGTTCTTTGTAAACTTTGTAGTGCTATGGGGTACTTTGAAAATCAATCGACGGATCATTCTCATGGCTCCTCTTTGAAAAGACATAACGGAAGAATGTACTCTCACCTTACCAGGTGTTTCGGGGTCGAGTTAAACATTTAATGCATCCTCAAAAGATTCCCTTTTTCTTTCAAACACAATTCTTGTCGTTAAGCAATATCCCCATTTCTGTGAGAGCATTCGCACTCAAGCAGACTATGAATCTTAATTTTGTTATGTCTCTCCAATGTATATAATAGTTTAAATAAAACGACTATCAATTGATCTTTCCGTACTGTAGCTTTAAGCTTGAATTTCATTTTAATTATCCACCCCGACCGCCGCCTATATTATTAAGTGGACACTGTTCAGCTATCGCATCCAAAACAGTTTAATCCAGTCCAGCAAAGATGAACAAATCATAAATGTGGCTGGGGAGACAGATGCGGAAAGCTTGAAAATCTTCTATACAAGGAACAGAGCGCAGACGATCCCATTTAGTTGCAACTGATCGCAGCTGATCGCAGACAATAACTGTGTGTTCTGGTTAGGTAGAGGCTTGTGGATAGTTCTTAATAGTTTGAAGAAAAGAAAGAAAAAAAAGAACCCTAACGTTTGAGATTCGAGGAAACATAATATGGGGATGTATGAGTAGATTCTGTCATGGGCGGAGATTCCTTTTCGAAAGGTTTACAAACGTGTAGAGTCTCATTGCAACAGCATTCATTTGCGATCAGATGCAATCGCGTGAAGAAAAAAGGGTCTAGCGGTAAAAGGCACAACAATTATAATTTAGGTGTAGAATGCCCGGTCGACAAAGCCTATTCAAATTTTACAAGCAGGTAGATAAAACACAAATTATGTTCTTTGTAAACTTTATAGTGCTATGGGGTACTTTGAAAATCAATCGACGGATCATTCTCATGGCTCCTCTTTGAAAAGACATAACGGAAGAATGTACTCTCACCTTACCAGGTGTTTCGGGGTCGAGTTAAACATTTTATGCATCCTCAAAAGATTCCCTTTTTCTTTCAAACACAATTCTTGACGTTAAGGAATATCCCTATTTCTGTGAGAGCATTCGCACTTAAGCAGACTATGAATCTTAATTTTGTTATGTCTCTCCAATGTATATAATAGTTTAAATAAAACGACTATCAATCGATCTTTCCGTACTGTAGCTTTATGCTTGAATTTCATTTAAATTATCCATCCGACTGGCGCCTTTATTATTAAGAGCACACTGTTCAGCTATCGCATCCAAAACAGTTTAATCCGGCCCAGCAAAGATTCAAAAATTATAAACGTGGATGGGAGCATAGACGTGAATCTATTACGTCTATGATGGGAGAGAGATGCGGAAAGCTTGAAAATCTTCTATACAAGAAACAGAGCGCATACGATCCCATTTGATTGCAACTGATCGCAGCTGATCGCAGACAATAACTGTGTGTTCTGGTTACGTAGAGGCTTGTGGATAGTTCTCAATAGTTTGAAGAAAAGAAAAAAAAAACAGAACCCTAACGTTTGAGATTCGAGGAAACATAATATGGGGATGTATGAGTAGATTCTGTCATGGGCGGAGATTCCTTTTCGAAAGGTTTACAAACGTGTATAGTCTCATTGCAACAGCATTCATTTGCGATCAGATGCAATCGCGTGAAGCAAAAAGGGTCTAGCGGTAAAAGGCACAACAATTATAATTTTGGTGTAGAAAGCCCGGTCGACAAAGCCTATTCAAATTTTACAAGCAGGTAGATGAAACACAAATTATGTTCTTTGTAAACTTTATAGTGCTAAAGGGTACTTTGAAAATCAATCGACGGATCATTCTCATGGCTCCTCTTTGAAAAGCGTAACGGAAGAATGTACACTCACCGTACCAGGTGTTTCGGGGTTGAGTTAAACATTGATTTCATGCATCCTCCAAAGATTCCCCTTTTCTTTCAAACACAATTCTTGTCGTTAAAGAATATCCCCATTTCTGTGAGAGCATTCGAACTCAAGCAGACTATGAATATACATTTTGTGTAGAAAGCCCGGCCGACAAAGCCTATTCAAATTAATTGCAGTATCGTTTTTTTCTGGGAGGCACTGTATAGGCCGATAGCTTATCTGAAATGAGGTGTCATGTCAATCAACACCAAAGTTCAAAATACCACATAATTATACGCGCCTTTGTTCTAAGAGCGCCGACTCAGGACATACTTGTGGTTGGAATGTAATAAATCTGTCATTATTTGTAAGTCGTTGTTGTGACTGAACAACGATACAGAGTGGCATGAGAACAGCATTGTTCCATCGTTAGAGCATACGGACCATTTAGATAGGAAATTAACGAAATTGAGGAAGCAGTGGCGGATCCAGGATTTTCCAATAGAGGAGTGGGGTTGGGGGCAACGGGGCCGGGCCCCTTCATTTTCTTAATTCATTTCTTTCTTTCCGTTGGCTTACTTTTTGTATAGCCGGTAACATCAGCGATATCTAATAGTTTTCAATTCGCTCTTTCCTTTGATCTGTCTCTCTTTATAATGCTCAAACGCTGTATTGTGATATTGGCATTCATTTCTTTCATTTATTTCTTTCTTTCTGTTGGTGTACTTAATGATAATGACTTTATCAAAGTGCTAAAGCCCAAATTAAAAATGAGACAATAATTTCACTGATTTTTCTCTAATGGAGAGTTTTCTACATTATCGATCGTGGTTTGACTGACTTGGAAGTTGCTGATAAAATGCTCAGAAACCAGATGGTTAATATCATATCCAAATTTTAAGTCTATTGCTTTTGTAACTAAAAAATTATAGCGCTCTAAAGTTGACACTTTGTTGTGAGCCAAAATAGCAAATTTGGTTGCTAAGGGCCTTCTCCTTAGCAACGGTAACATAGTGCCGTGAAAAATAGAATATATCGCGAGAAGATGCTATCACCAAGCAGATGAATATTTTGATAGGAAGTGTGATGTCAGATTATGCATTTTCATCATACTTTAATGATATATATTGCTTAGTTCATGTTGCTATGATAATAATATGCCTAACAACCGATTATAATGTGTTCTCTGTACCAAGTGACAGACATAATTTGCCGTCTTAAATAATTATGTTCGTGCATGGTGTGGTTCAGAACTTTCGCCCTACCCCCTCCCTCGCTTGAAATGCCCCCCCCCCCCCCACCACCAATAAAATCAAGAATAATTTTGGGATGGGGGCAGTATGTTGTGTAGGACATGATGTGTGATCGGAAATGATGCAGGCTAAGAGTCTGTCAATAACTAAGTGACACATAAATTGAGATGTGGATCCAGGTGATAGTCATGATTTTCAGTCCAAATCATTAAGACAATGAATGGAGGGGTTCAGAATGTGCACCCTCCCCCTTCTGTGACCCCCCCCCCCCCCCCCGAGTATAGGTGCCGGAATACATCTTACCTGGAGTATTTTTCATGACAAAATGACATTTCTACCATATAAACTAGGTGTACTTTCTAAAAAAAATTACAATTTGGAGTTACATCATAATGGGGGAGAAGGGGTCTCGTCAAATTATATATATATCTTTAAAAGGGAATATAAATGCCAATGAAATTTAAGCACAAAGCTACAATACGGAAATATCGATCGATAGTCGTTTTATTTAAACTATACATTGGAGAGGCTTAACCTAGCCCCCGACTATACACGTTTGTAAACCTTTCGAAAAGGAATCTCCACCCATAACAGGCCTGATAAAAACCCGATTTAAATCGGTTTCCCGATTTTTTTTATTTTTCCCGATTTTTTCCCGATTTTTTTCTTCTTCCCGATTTAAAAAAAAAAAAAAAAAAAAAAAAAAAAAAAAAAATCATTTTTTTTTTTTTTTTTTTTTTTTTTTTACCAATTTTTTTTTTTCCTTCCCTATTTTATCCTGATTTTCCCGATTTCCCTCTTATTATCTCTATTCTTCCCTATTTTTCCCCCAATTTTCCCCCCAATTTTCCCAAGTTTGTCTCAATTTTCTTACTCGAAAGGGGGGAATGTTGTTAGATGCCGTTTTTTCCCCGCGAATCGTCTTTTTTTTTTTTTACTCAAGGGGGGCGTGGTTGAGGGGAAAACAAAAAACCTATTTTTTTTTTAGTGCTCACTATCACCCCTGCATAACAGATACTTCTCATACATCCCCATAATGTCTCCCCAAATCTCAAACGTTAGGGTTCTTTTTTTTTCTTCTTCAAACTTACCCTACAACATTGAGAACTATCCACAAGCCTCAATGTTACCAGAACACACAGTCATTGTCTGCGATCAACTGCGATCAGCTGCAATCAGATGGGATCGTATGCGATCTATTCCTTGCATAATTTTGTCAAATAATTATATCCGACGTGAGAAGTAATGCTTAATAAAAAAAAAATTTTTAAACATAAAGGAAGAGCCATAATAATGAAGAGGGGGGGGGAGCACTTTTTTGTTGGGGGGGGGGGAGTCCAAGATTTGACTCAGCCAGCCGCTGAATAAGCGGGGGGGGGGGGGTCACCTTTTTTGGTCACCCTTTAGCACAAGTTTTTTATAATTATTATTATTTCTTTCTTTTATAAAAAGAAAAAGATTGAGGGGGTCCGACCCCCCCCCTCACCCCCCCCCCCCTTGCGTACGCGCCTGATTCAGATATTAGAACAGACAGTAAAAACTAGAATGTGTACAGGAAGACTCATTTCTAAAATTATACATATATACTTCCAGAGATGTTGGTGCTTTCATAAACAAGTACAATTCGGTGTGTAGCAGAAGTGGATGAAATCATGTGTGCAAGAAAACACACATGTATTTGTGTTTATTTATTCAAATATTGTTTCTTGATTAAAGTTTTCCAGAAAGTGTAAGTTGGTGTGTAACTTTGTATATTGTACAACTCGAATTAAAACATGGAGATACAGTATATGAATGTATATGAATTGTTAAATTTTTGGGGTCAGATTTGACTCATTTCAAACTCAAAAAACGGATACAAACATACACTTGGAACAATCCCCAGGACTGAAACAGGAATGAAGAGCATATTTTATGAATTGGGCCAGTTTAGATACAAATTTTGTGAAAGGCTATGATTTGAACCTCTTGCATGCAAAACTGTCTGGCTGTCTTTTCCTGTGTCAGTTTCGGTCCCTTCTTTGGTTAGTAAAGAGATCACTTTTTGCCCGGGACTACCTGTACAATTTGTCAACAATCTTCACATTGCTAGCAAGTTTTACAGGCAGTTGAAAAACCTCATCAGCTGGGAAGCAGAGAGTGTTGTCTCAACACAACATTGTAAACCATGGATTAGTATAAGGTGAAAAGATATGAATGGAATGATGTCGCTGAAACACATGTTTTAAAGCATTAAAATATTTAAAACTGAAAATTAGCAACCCAAAGAGGGCGAGAACAAAAAAAAGAAACAAAAAAAATAACATACAAAACTGAAAAATATCAGCCCAAAAAGGGCGATAAAAAAAAAGGAAAGAAAAAAAAAAGATTTCCGACCGACCCCTGTTTTAGCAACGGCGCGATTTTTGGACTTTTTTTAATCACCCCCCCCCCCCCCCCCCCCCTGGCAAAAAGCTAGATCCGCCCCTTGATCGACCCATGTTTTAGATGTTTTAGGCAATACGATATCTTTTAATTGTTTAGACCCAATAGTTAATTACTTTGTCAGGTAACCTTTGACCTGAGGCGTCACGGATTTATGCAATTGGCATTCGGAATGCAGCCAGAATGCCCCACTCAGAATCCATTGTTTCGCGCGAAAGCTTGACGTTTCATTAAATGTATCAGAGAAAAAAGACGATTTGTTCTCGACTCTTAATCCTTGTCTGGATTCAGTTCCCCCCCCCCCCTCCCCTCCTGCGCGAAGCGTGGAAGCTTTGACGTTTCATTAAATTAGTAGAGAAAGAAAACGATTCGTTGTACCGTTCTCAACTCTTGTCTTTGTATGCTCCTTTTTCTTCCTACGTCCTCTCCCTTTTTTTCTCTTCTCTCTCTCTCTCTTTTTTGTTGTGGGGGGGGGGGTCGACTGCCCCCACCCGCGGCTATGCGCCTGACTTGTAGTGGTATTTAAAATTGGTGAAGAATGTGAACTTAAAACACAGGAACAAAGCAAATGTTCTCCAGGACCGTACTTGGAATTTATATTTTTTTAAATAACAGTTTGACCAAAATGTGCGATAAATATAATTGATATTAAAAGGTCTGGTAACAACTGCAGCAATACAAGTCGTGATTCCTTAGTTCAGTTTCGCGACCTCCTCAACTGGGAGACACATTCTGAATTGTCTCAACTCAAACAGAACTACATCTTCTTAAAATTTGTGGGCTATTGTTTTACTTAACATTTTCTAATTTTTGTTTTGAGATCGATTACATATCGATACCATGTACCATTGTTCAATGACTTCATCATGCACTAATAAACCTTACAATGATATTTACTTCTAAAACATAAGCCCCAAAATAACAAAATTTGAGGTCAGTAAAGGATACAGAAATTGGAAAAATCAAATCAAACATTTAAAACAGTGCAATTTATGTTTATGTTTTAAGTAAGTAATATGTATGTATGCTGTGCATCATATCATGGAAGTGACATGTTACAGTGTAGAATTAGAAAGATTTTTCACACATGTTACTATTAAAAGTACTCTTCTATTATATAGCTTGTATACGTGGGTTTTTGTTTTTTTGTTGTTAATGTTTGTATTAATATCAATACAAATTACCACAATAAGATAATACTAACAATGTGCATTAATAAGATAGTAAATACATGCATGAAGTTATTTAACAAACAGGAAGTACACAAGTTGAACCAACAAAATTGAATAAAGGGTACGTAAAAAGTTCTACACAAAGAATTTGCAAATAATGAATAGTGAATAATGAAATAGTTGCCTCATTATGAGCTGAAAAGGTGTGACGGGAAACTCGCAATCGACTCGGAGTTTCAGGGGCCTTATTATTTAAGATATTTGTAGGCCTATTTATACTTCGTACATGTAGGCCTATATATCAATTGCTATTATAGTCAATTTGTGATTTGAGTGGCAATACTACCTTGTGATAATACTCTATGTATATAGGCCTAAATAAATTTGGTACCCCAAGTGTGCAGTCAAAATCGTCTCTCTATACTTTGTATAAGAGCTTCCAAAACTAAAGATCTATCGCTATGATCTACAGGCCTAGGCTATAGGCCTACTTGTAGCTTTTGTTGATAGTCTAAAATTACTCATGATTACTTTTCATCGGATTACAAAAAATAATTACGGTCTAGTTTAAATTCATGTATATTATAATAATAGGATCTATATTAAGATTTGAGAAATACGCAACAATATTTCCTTTCCCAAAAAATTATATTCAAATACGAGGATACCAAAGTATTTGTACAGGTCTCGGGTCTATATTTATTTTGTTCTGTATTTTGAGTTTTTGCTGTTACGAGTTTATATTCATAATTGATATCGAATATTATTGTTACCAATCAGGGCCTCATGGAACCACCACTATCATTTAAATAGACTACGACCTGACCTCTCTGAAAAGGCGACCTCATTCTCATAACATTACTCATCGTGCTCTATTTTGTGTGCATAGCGCACTGACGACCGACTATGCATTGACCTCAGTGCGACTATGTACTAATGCGCGTCTAGTATGTGTGCAAGTGTGATTTGTACGTATGCTGTATGTATGTGTATGTAGCGCGTGTGTTATAAGTGTTCTGGGTACTTGTGTGTAATTATGTCCGGCATGTGCGCATGATATGCATGCGATACTAGACAAGCAAACTGTGCATACGTAATTAGGTGTATGTGTATATACGTGTGTTTTACGTAAATGATCCAATTCTGGTTTTAATACACTAGCTACATAAATGCAAGGGAAACCCAACCCGAGTAACAATTGTAATTGTGCGAAAACAGAAAAATCAAAGAAATAAATAGATGAAAGTTTGAACTATTAAATCGGACAAAGGAAATAATAAGAAAACTCCTTGCCCTTAAACATACATCTATGTGAATCTCAAATTAGCATATTGGTCACTCGACTATGATGTAGAAATATCCAGGTACAACAACTCTGTCAGGCGTCACATGTAGGCGGCCTACACTGAATTATCATTAAAGGAGAATTAACCTTTTATAAAGCAGATTGCTTGGACAAATGGAGAAAAATCAAAGAAGCACATTAGTGAAGGTTTGAGAAAAATCGGATAAATAATAAGCTCAGATCGCACAGTGGGCACTAGGCTTTAGAAGTTTTGAATTATTATCAATAAAAAGTGTCAATTTAAAAAAAAAAAACCTAGTAGGCCTACATGTAGATCATATGAGGAACCTGGGAAATGAAGAGAGCTTGAAAATATCAGTATAGGGGTAAGATACAGATCCGCTACTAGGATTTACGGTGAATGAGGGGGGGGGGGGTATAGGCATACACATTTTTGACCCACCTTCAATTCAATCAATAGGCATAAAGTAGGATAACATAGTTTTCACTAAACTGTCGCATTCAATTTTAGCAATGTTTTCATGCATTAAAGTGATTGCGATCGATTGCGTTCGCAAGTGCACGCATATGCGCGCGGTCAACTGTGATGTGAATATATTTCACTTTAAAAGTCCCCCCAAAAGACCCGCCGCAACTCTAAATAATTTTTTGAAAAAGAGATAACGTCTAATATATTTTTTCGCCACCGATTAGTTTTTACTTTGAGATTCCCACCGCAACTTAAATCATCTTTTAAAAAATAGAAAATATTGCGTCATAAAAGATAACAAGTCCGCCAATTTGATTTTGGTTTAGAGAGTTCGAAAAGGATCCACCTTCAATTTAATCAACTAGCCTAAAGAAAGATAACATAGTTTTCACTAAACTGGCGCATTCAATTTTAGCAATGTTTTCATGCATTAAAGTGATTGCGATCGATTGCGTTCGCAAGTGCACGCATATGCACGCGATCAACTTACTGTGACGTGAATATATATATATTCCACTTTAAAAGTCCCCCCAAAAGACCCGCCGCAACTTAAATCATTTTTTGAAAAAGAGACAAATATTGCGTCATAAAAGATAATAAGTCCGCCCATTCGATTTTGGTTTAGAGAGTTCGAAAAGGATCCACCTTCAATTTAATACAAAATAGGGCATGGGTGTCGATCCCGGGGGGGGGGGGGGTGGGGGTGGGGGGATATATCCCCCCCCCCCCAATATTTCAGGTGGGGGTGGCCTGTACATTACCATTAAAAAAAAATGAAGAGAAAAATTAATGAGAGCCCGATGAGAGTAGTTAACGGTTATTACTCGCAAGATGACCATCAATATACACATTTTGCTATCTCATTTTCATGATACATACGCAAATGAGACAACCGTATTTGAGACAAGAATAAATTGAATTCTCGCTCATACGGCTTCATCAGGAATTGATGAATTTATTCAATCTAAAAGCTAAATGTTAAGCGCGAAGCGCAAAAGTGCAAAAAAAGAAGTAGAGAGTATAGGAATAAGAAACAGAGAGGATACAGGCGCGTAGCCATGGGGGTGTGTGGCGGTGGGGGCGGTCGCCCGCCCCCCCCCCCCCCCCAAAAAAAAAAAAGAGAGAGAGAGAGAGAGAGAGAAAGAAGAAAGGAAGAGGACGTAAGAAGAAAAAGGATTAAGAGTCGAGAATGGTACAACGAAAAGTCTTCTCTCTTTAATAATTTAATGAAACGCCAAAGGAAACTGAATTTAGACAAGGATTAAGAGTCGGGAACGGTACAACGAATCGCCTTCTTTCTCTATTAGTGAAACGTCAAAGCTTTCGCGTTTCGCGCGGGAAGGGGTGGGGGGGGGGGAGGAACTGAATTCATACATTGAGTAAGAGTCGAGAATGTTACAACTAAACGTCTTCTTTCTTTAATAATTTAATGAAACTTCAGAGTTTCCGCGCTATATGCGCGGAGGAATTGGAACTTGATTCAAACAAGGATTAAGAGTCGAAAACGGTACAACGAATCGCCTTCTTTCTCTTATAATAATGAAATATCAAAGCTTCCGCGCTTCGCGCGGGAAGGGGGGGGGGGGGGGGGGAACTGAATTCAGACAAGGATTAAGAGTCGAGAATGGTACAACGAATCGTCTTCTTTCTTTAATAATTTAATGAAACGTCAAAAGAAACTGAATCTAGACAAGGATTAAGAGTCGAGAATGGTACAACGAATCGTCTTCTTTCTTTAACAATTTAATGAAACGTCCGAGCTTCCGCGCTACGCGGTAAGATACAGATCCGCTACTAGTATTTCATGTGAATGGGGGGTATAGAAATACAATTTTTTGACCCACATTCAATTCAATCAATAGGCATAAAGTAGGATAACATAGTTTTTACTTAACTGTCGCATTCAATTTTAGCAATGTTTTCATGCATTAAAGTGATTACGATCAATTGCGTTCCAAGTGCACGCATGTGCGCGCGATCAACTGTGATGTGAATATATTTCACTTTAAAAGTCCCCCCAAAAGACCCGCCGCAACTTAAATCATTTTTTGAAAAAGAGAAAATATTGCGTCATATAAGATAATAAGTCCGCCAATTTGATTTTGGTTTAGAGAGTTTGAAAAGGATCCACCTTCAATTTAATCAACATGCCTAAAGAAAGATAACATAGTTTTCACTAAACTGTCGCATTCAATTTTAGCAATGTTTTCATGCATTAAAGTGATTGCGATCGATTGTGTTCGGAAGTGCGCGCAGTCAACTGTGAGGTGAATAGATTTCACTTTAAAAGTTTCCCAAAAGACCTGCCGCAACTTAAATCATTTTTTGAGAAAGAGATAGCGTCTAATATATTTTTTCTCCGCCGATTAGTTATCACTTTGAGGTTCCCCCGCAACTTAAATCGTCTTTTGAAAAATAGATAAATATTGCGTTTTATAAGATAGCAAGTCTACCGATTAATTTGGTTTAGCGAATTCAAAAAGGATCCACTTACAATTTAATCAATATGCCTAAAGAAAGATAACATAGATTTCACTAAACTGTCGCATTCAATTTTAGCAATGTTTTCCATGCATTAAAGTTAGTCGATCGATTGCGATCGCAAGTGCACGCATATGCGCGCGATCAACTGCCACGTGAATAGTTTTCACTTTAAAATTCCCCAAAAGACCCACCGCAACTTGAATCTTTTTTCCAAAAAAAAAGAGATAAAATATTGCGTCATAAAAGATAACAAGTCAGCCGATTCGATTTTGGTTTAGAGAGTTCGAAAAGGTTCCTTCTTCAATTTAATAAAAAATAGAGTGATATTGTCTAACATATTTTTTCGTAACCGACTAGTTTTCACTTTCATATTCCCGCCGCAACTTAAATCATCTTATGAAAAATAGAAAGGTATTGCGTCTGATAAGATAACAAGTCCACCAATTTAATTGTGGTTTAGAGAGTTCCAAAAGGATCCACCTTCAATTTAATCAACTAGCCTAAAGAAAGATAACCTAGTATTCACTTAAGTGCCGCATTCAATTTAGCAATTCCATGCATTAAAGTGATTGCTATCGCAAGTGCACGCATATGCGCGCGATCAACTGTCACGTGAATAGTTTTCACTTTAAAATTCCCCAAAAGACCCGCCGCAACTTAAATCGTTTTTTGGAAAAAGAGACAAATATTGCGTCATAAAAGAAAATAAGTTCGCCGATTTCATTTTGGTTTAGATATTTTGAAAAGGATCCGCCTTCAATTTAATAAAAATAGAAAGATAACGTCTAATACATTTTTGTCCGCCGATTAGTTTCCCGCCGAAACTTAAATCGTCTTTTGAAAAATAGTATTGCGTCTGATAAGATAACAAGTCCACCTATTTAATTTTGGTTTAGCGAATTAAAAAAGGAAACGCCTTAAATTCAATCGAAATTGAAAGATAACGTCTAATATATTTTTTCACCGCCGATTAGTTATCACTTTGAGGTTCCCGCCGCAACTTAAATCGTCTTTTGAAAAAATAGATAAATATTGCGTCTCATTAGATAACAAGTCTACCGATTTAATTTTGGTTTAGCGAATTCAAAAGTCATCCGCCTTCAATTTAGTCAAAAAATGAACGTCTAATATATTTTTTCCCCGCCGATTAGATTTCACTTTGAGATTCCCGCCGCAACATTATGCGTAAGTAGCAACAATAACTGACAAAAATAAAAAAGCAAACTATCGCCAACAGAGGGCGACATTTCATACGGAAGGACTGCATTACATTTTAGCAATGTTTTCCACGCACTAAGCTGATCGCGATCAATCGCGTTCGCGCGCAAGTGCACGCGTATGCGCGCGATCCACTGTGACGTTGATCGCAGGCGGAACTGTACATGCCATTAGATGGATCTTGACCCCGATACCCTTTGAAAGGGGCGTAGGGGCAAATATTGTGATAATTTGAATAAACACCAATTTCAGGCCGAAATTAGAAGGTCCGGGGTGGCTCAGCATTTTGGAGGAAAATATATATTTTTTTTTAATAGGTTAGTTTTCCCACAATGAATGTCCATACATGCCATTAGATGGATCTTGACCCCGATATCCCTTTGAAAGGGGCGTAGGGGCAAATATTGTGATAATTTGAATAAACACCAATTTCAGGCCAAAATGGTAAGGGCCGGGGTGGTTCAGCATTTTCGAGGAAAATATTATATTTTTTTAATAGGCTAGTTTCCCCACAATCAATATACAGACATGCCATTAGATGGATCCTGACCCCCATATCCCTTTGGAAGGGGCGTAGGGGCAAATGTTGTAAAAATTTGAAATATCACAACTTTTGGGCCAAAATTAGAAGGTCCGGGGTGGCTCAGCATTTTGGAGGAAAATATATATTTTTTTTATTCATGTAGGTTAGTTTCCCCACAATGAATGTCCATACATGCCATTAGATGGATCCTGACCCCCCTATCCCTTTGAAAGGGGCGAAGGGGCAAATATTGTAAAAATTTGAATTATCACAAATTTCGTGCCGAAATTGTAAGGGCCGGGGTGGTTCAGCATTTTGGAGGAAAATATATATTTTTTTTAATAGGCTAGTTTCCCCACAATGAATGTACATACATGCCATTAGATGGATCCTGACCCCGATATCCCTTTGAAAGGGGCGTAGGGGCAAATATTGTGATAATTTGAATAAACACCAATTTCAGGCCGAAATGGTAAGGGCCGGGGTGGTTCAGCATTTTGGAGGAAAATATTATATTTTTTGAATAGGCTAGTTTCCCCACAATGAATGTACATACATGCCATTAGATGGATCCTGACCCCCATATCCCTTTGGAAGGGGCGTAGGGGCAAATATTGTAAAAGTTTGAATTATCACAACTTTCAAGCCGAAATTAGAAGGTCCGGGATGGTTCAGCATTTTGGAGGAAAATATATATATTTTTTAATAGGCTAGTTTCCCCACAATGAATGTTCATACATGCCATTAGATGGATCCTGACCCCGATATCCCTTTGAAAGGGGCGAAGGGGCAAATATTGTGATAATTTGAATAAACACCAATTTCAGGCCGAAATGGTAAGGGCCGGGGTGGTTCAGCATTTTGGAGGAAAATATATATTTTTTTTAATAGGCTAGTTTCCCCACAATGAATGTACATACATGCCATTAGATGGATCCTGACCCCCATATCCCTTTGGAAGGGGCGTAGGGGCAAATATTGTAAAAATTTGAATAAACATCAATTTCAGGCCGAAATTAGAAGGTTCGGGGTGGTTCAGCATTTTGGAGGAAAATATTTTTTTTTTTTAATAGGCTAGTTTCCCCACAATGAATGTCCATACATGCCATTAGATGGATCCTGACCCCGATATCCCTTTGAAAGGGGCGTAGGGGCAAATATTGTGATAATTTGAATAAACACCAATTTCAGGCCGAAATGGTAAGGGCCGGGGTGGTTCAGCATTTTCGAGGAAAATATTATATTTTTTGAATAGGCTAGTTTCCCCACAATGAATGTACATACATGCCATTAGATGGATCGTGACCCCCATATCCCTTTGAAAGGGGCGTAGGGGCAAATATTGTAAAAATTTGAATTATCACAACTTTCGGGCCGAAATTGTAAAGGCCGGGGTGGTTCAGCATTTTGGTGGAAAATATGTATTTTTTTTTATAGGCTTGTTTCCCCACAATGAATGTACATACATGCCATTAGATGGATCTTGACCCCGATATCCCTTTGAAAGGGGCGTAGGGGCAAATATTGTGATAATTTGAATAAACACCAATTTCAGGCCGAAATTAGAAGGTCCGGGGTGGCTCAGCATTTTGGAGGAAAATATATATTTTTTTTTAATAGGTTAGTTTTCCCACAATGAATGTCCATACATGCCATTAGATGGATCTTGACCCCGATATCCCTTTGAAAGGGGCGTAGGGGCAAATATTGTGATAATTTGAATAAACACCAATTTCAGGCCAAAATGGTAAGGGCCGGGGTGGTTCAGCATTTTCGAGGAAAATATTATATTTTTTTAATAGGCTAGTTTCCCCACAATCAATATACAGACATGCCATTAGATGGATCCTGACCCCCATATCCCTTTGGAAGGGGCGTAGGGGCAAATGTTGTAAAAATTTGAAATATCACAACTTTTGGGCCAAAATTAGAAGGTCCGGGGTGGCTCAGCATTTTGGAGGAAAATATATATTTTTTTTATTCATGTAGGTTAGTTTCCCCACAATGAATGTCCATACATGCCATTAGATGGATCCTGACCCCCCTATCCCTTTGAAAGGGGCGAAGGGGCAAATATTGTAAAAATTTGAATTATCACAAATTTCGTGCCGAAATTGTAAGGGCCGGGGTGGTTCAGCATTTTGGAGGAAAATATATATTTTTTTTAATAGGCTAGTTTCCCCACAATGAATGTACATACATGCCATTAGATGGATCCTGACCCCGATATCCCTTTGAAAGGGGCGTAGGGGCAAATATTGTGATAATTTGAATAAACACCAATTTCAGGCCGAAATGGTAAGGGCCGGGGTGGTTCAGCATTTTGGAGGAAAATATTATATTTTTTGAATAGGCTAGTTTCCCCACAATGAATGTACATACATGCCATTAGATGGATCCTGACCCCCATATACCTTTGGAAGGGGCGTAGGGGCAAATATTGTAAAAGTTTGAATTATCACAACTTTCAAGCCGAAATTAGAAGGTCCGGGATGGTTCAGCATTTTGGAGGAAAATATATATTTTTTTTAATAGGCTAGTTTCCCCACATTGAATGTTCATACATGCCATTAGATGGATCCTGACCCCGATATCCCTTTGAAAGGGGCGTAGGGGCAAATATTGTGATAATTTGAATAAACACCAATTTCAGGCCGAAATGGTAAGGGCCGGGGTGGTTCAGCATTTTCGAGGAAAATATTATATTTTTTGAATAGGCTAGTTTCCCCACAATGAATGTACATACATGCCATTAGATGGATCCTGACCCCCATATCCCTTTCGAAGGGGCGTAGGGGCAAATATTGTGATAATTTGAATAAACCCCAATTTCAGGCCAAAATGGTAACGGCCGGGGTGGTTCAGCATTTTCGAGGAAAATATTATATTTTTTGAATAGGTTAGTTTCCCCACAATGAATGTCCATACATGCCATTAGATGGATCCTGACCCCTATATCCCTTTGAAAGGGGCGTAGGGGCAAATATTGTGATAATTTGAATAAACACCAATTTCAGGCCGAAATGGTAAGGGCCGGGGTGGTTCAGCATTTTCGAGGAAAATATTATATTTTTTGAATAGGCTAGTTTCCCCACAATGAATGTACATACATGCCATTAGATGGATCCTGACCCCCATATCCCTTTGGAAGGGGCGTAGGGGCAAATATTGTAAAAATTTGAATTATCACAACTTTCGGGCCAAAATTGTAAGGGCCGGGGTGGTTCAGCATTTTGGAGGAAAATATTTTTTTTTTTTAATAGGCTAGTTTCCCCACAATGAATGTACATACATGCCATTAGATGGATCTTGACCCCCATATCCCTTTGAAAGGGGCGTAGGGGCAAATATTGTGATAATTTGAATAAACATCAATTTCAGGCCGAAATTAGAAGGTTCGGGGTAGCTCAGCATTTTGGAGGAAAATATATATATTTTTTAATAGGTTAGTTTCCCCACAATGAATGTCCATACATGCCATTAGATGGATCCTGACCCCCATATCCCTTTGAAAGGGGCGTAGGGGCAAATATTGTGATAATTTGAATAAACACCAATTTCAGGCCAAAATGGTAAGGGCCGGGGTGGTTCAGCATTTTGGAGGAAAATATTATTTTTTTGTTAATAGGCTAGTTTCCCCACAATGAATGTACATTCATGCCATTAGATGGATCCTGACCCCCATATCCCTTTGAAAGGGGCGAAGGGGCAAATATTGTAAAAATTTGAATTATCACAACTTTCTTGCTGAAATTAGAAGGTCCGGGGTGGCTCAGCATTTTGGAGGAAAATATATATTTTTTTTTAATAGGTTAGTTTTCCCACAATGAATGTCCATACATGCCATTAGATAGATCTTGACCCCGATATCCCTTTGAAAGGGGCGTAGGGGCAAATATTGTGATAATTTGAATAAACACCAATTTCAGGCCGAAATGGTATGGGCCGGGGTGGTTCAGCATTTTGGAGGAAAATATTATATTTTTTGAATAGGCTAGTTTCCCCACAATGAATGTACATACATGCCATTAGATGGATCTTGACCCCCATATCCCTTTGAAAGGGGCGTAGGGGCAAATATTGTGATAATTTGAATAAACATCAATTTCAGGCCGAAATTAGAAGGTTCGGGGTGGCTCAGCATTTTGGAGGAAAATATATATTTTTTTTAATAGGTTAGTTTTCCCACAATGAATGTACATACATGCCATTAGATGGATCCTGACCCCCATATCCCTTTGAAAGGGGCGCAGGGGCAAATATTGTAAAAATTTGAATTATCACAACTTTCGGGCCGAAATTAGAAGGTCCGGGATGGCTCAGCATTTTTGAGGAAAATATATATTTTTTTTAATAGGTTAGTTTCCCCACAATGAATGTCCATACATGCCATTAGATGAATCCTGACCCCCATATCCTTTTAAAAGGGGCGTAGGGGCAAATATTGTAAAAATTTGAATTATCACAACTTTCGGGCCGAAATTAGAAGGTCCGGGGTGGCTCAGCATTTTGGAGGAAAATATATTTTTTTTTTAATAGGTTAGTTTCCCCACAATGAATGTCCATACATGCCATTAGATGGATCTTGACCCCCATATCCCTTTGAAAGGGGCGTAGGGGCAAATATTGTGATAATTTGAATAAACACCAATTTCAGGCCGAAATGGTAAGGGCCGGGGTGGTTCAGCATTTTGGTGGAAAATATTATATTTTTTTTAATAGGTTAGTTTTCCCACAATGAATGTACATACATGCCATTAGATGGATCCTGACCCCCATATCCCTTTGAAAGGGGCGTAGGGGCAAATATTGTAAAAATTTGAATTATCACAACTTTCGGGCCGAAATTGTAAGGTCCGGGATGGCTCAGCATTTTGGAGGAAAATATATATATTTTTTAATAGGTTAGTTTCCCCACAATGAATGTCGATACATGCCATTAGATGGATCCTGACCCCCATATCCCTTTGAAAGGGGCGTAGGGGCAAATATTGTGATAATTTGAATAAACACCAATTTCAGGCCGAAATGGTAAGGGCCGGGGTGGTTCAGCATTTTGGAGGAAAATATTATATTTTTTGAATAGGCTAGTTTCCCCACAATGAATGTACATACATGCCATTAGATGGATCTTGACCCCCATATCCCTTTGAAAGGGGCGAAGGGGCAAATATTGTAAAAATTTGAATTATCACAACTTTCTGGCTGAAATTAGAAGGTCCGGGGTGGCTCAGCATTTTTGAGGAAAATATATATTTTTTTTAATAGGTTAGTTTTCCCACAATGAATGTCCATACATGCCATTAGATAGATCTTGACCCCGATATCCCTTTGAAAGGGGCATAGGGGCAAATATTGTGATAATTTGAATAAACACCAATTTCAGGCCGAAATGGTATGGGCCGGGGTGGTTCAGCATTTTGGAGGAAAATATTATATTTTTTGAATAGGCTAGTTTCCCCACAATGAATGTACATACATGCCATTAGATGGATCTTGACCCCCATATCCCTTTGAAAGGGGCGTAGGGGCAAATATTGTGATAATTTGAATAAACATCAATTTCAGGCCGAAATTAGAAGGTTCGGGGTGGCTCAGCATTTTGGAGGAAAATATATATTTTTTTAATAGGTTAGTTTTCCCACAATGAATGTACATACATGCCATTAGATGGATCCTGACCCCCATATCCCTTTGAAAGGGGCGTAGGGGCAAATATTGTAAAAATTTGAATTATCACAACTTTCGGGCCGAAATTAGAAGGTCCGGGATGGCTCAGCATTTTGGAGGAAAATATATATTTTTTTTAATAGGTTAGTTTCCCCACAATGAATGTCCATACATGCCATTAGATGGATCCTGACCCCCATATCCCTTTGAAAGGGGCGTAGGGGCAAATATTGTAAAAATTTGAATTATCACAACTTTCGGGCCGAAATTAGAAGGTCCGGGGTGGCTCAGCATTTTGGAGGAAAATATATATTTTTTTTAATAGGTTAGTTTCCCCACAATGAATGTCCATACATGCCATTAGATGGATCTTGACCCCCATATCCCTTTGAAAGGGGCATAGGGGCAAATATTGTGATAATTTGAATAAACACCAATTTCAGGCCGAAATGGTAAGGGCCGGGGTGGTTCAGCACTTTGGAGGAAAATATTATATTTTTTGAATAGGCTAGTTTCCCCACAATGAATGTACATACATGCCATTAGATGGATCCTGACCCCCATATCCCTTTGGAAGGGGCGTAGGGGCAAATATTGTAAAAATTTGAATTATCACAACTTTCAGGCCGAGATTAGAAGGTCCGGGGTGGCTCAGCATTTTGGAGGAAAATATATATTTTTTTAATAGGTTAGTTTCCCCACAATGAATGTCCATACATGCCATTAGATGGATCCTGACCCCCATATCCCTTTGAAAGGGGCGAAGGGGCAAATATTGTAAAAATTTGAATTATCACAAATTTCGGGCCGAAATTGTAAGGGCCGGGGTGGTTCAGCATTTTGGAGGAAAATATATATTTTTTTTAATAGGCTAGTTTCCCCACAATGAATGTACATACATGCCATTAGATGGATCTTGACCCCGATATCCCTTTGAAAGGGGCGTAGGGGCAAATATTGTGATAATTTGAATAAACACCAATTTCAGGCCGAAATGGTAAGGGCCGGGGTGGTTCAGCATTTTGGAGGAAAATATTATATTTTTTTTAATAGGTTAGTTTTCCCACAATGAATGTACATACATGCCATTAGATGGATCCTGACCCCGATATCCCTTTGAAAGGGGCGTAGGGGCAAATATTGTGATAATTTGAATAAACACCAATTTCAGGCCGAAATGGTAAGGGCCGGGGTGGTTCAGCATTTTGGAGGAAAATATTATATTTTTTGAATAGGCTAGTTTCCCCACAATGAATGTACATACATGCCATTAGATGGATCCTGACCCCCATATCCCTTTGGAAGGGGCGTAGGGGCAAATATTGTAAAAGTTTGAATTATCACAACTTTCAAGCCGAAATTAGAAGGTCCGGGATGGTTCAGCATTTTGGAGGAAAATATATATTTTTTTTAATAGGCTAGTTTCCCCACATTGAATGTTCATACATGCCATTAGATGGATCCTGACCCCGATATCCCTTTGAAAGGGGCGTAGGGGCAAATATTGTGATAATTTGAATAAACACCAATTTCAGGCCGAAATGGTAAGGGCCGGGGTGGTTCAGCATTTTCGAGGAAAATATTATATTTTTTGAATAGGCTAGTTTCCCCACAATGAATGTACATACATGCCATTAGATGGATCCTGACCCCCATATCCCTTTGAAGGGGCGTAGGGGCAAATATTGTGATAATTTGAATAAACCCCAATTTCAGGCCAAAATGGTAACGGCCGGGGTGGTTCAGCATTTTCGAGGAAAATATTATATTTTTTGAATAGGCTAGTTTCCCCACAATGAATGTACATACATGCCATTAGATGGATCCTGACCCCCATATCCCTTTGGAAGGGGCGTAGGGGCAAATATTGTAAAAATTTGAATTATCACAACTTTCGGGCCGAAATTGGGCCGGGGTGGTTCAGCATTTTGGAGGAAAATATTTTTTTTTTTTAATAGGCTAGTTTCCCCACAATGAATGTACATACATGCCATTAGATGGATCTTGACCCCCATATCCCTTTGAAAGGGGCGTAGGGGCAAATATTGTGATAATTTGAATAAACATCAATTTCAGGCCGAAATTAGAAGGTTCGGGGTGGTTCAGCATTTTGGAGGAAAATATATATTTTTTTAATAGGTTAGTTTCCCCACAATGAATGTCCATACATGCCATTAGATGGATCCTGACCCCCATATCCCTTTGAAAGGGGCGTAGGGGCAAATATTGTGATAATTTGAATAAACACCAATTTCAGGCCAAAATGGTAAGGGCCGGGGTGGTTCAGCATTTTGGAGGAAAATATATATTTTTTTTAATAGGTTAGTTTCCCCACAATGAATGTCCATACATGCCATTAGATGGATCCTGACCCCCATATCCCTTTGAAAGGGGCGTAGGGGCAAATATTGTAAAAATTTGAATTATCACAACTTTCGGGCCGAAATTAGAAGGTCCGGGGTGGCTCAGCATTTTGGAGGAAAATATATATTTTTTTTAATAGGTTAGTTTCCCCACAATGAATGTCCATACATGCCATTAGATGGATCTTGACCCCCATATCCCTTTGAAAGGGGCGTAGGGGCAAATATTGTGATAATTTGAATAAACACCAATTTCAGGCCGAAATGGTAAGGGCCGGGGTGGTTCAGCATTTTGGAGGAAAATATTATATTTTTTTTAATAGGCTAGTTTTCCCACAATGAATGTACATACATGCCATTAGATGGATCCTGACCCCCATATCCCTTTGAAAGGGGCGTAGGGGCAAATATTGTAAAAATTTGAATTATCACAACTTTCGGGCCGAAATTGTAAGGTCCGGGGTGGCTCAGCATTTTGGAGGAAAATATATATATTTTTTAATAGGTTAGTTTCCCCACAATGAATGTCGATACATGCCATTAGATGGATCCTGACCCCCATATCCCTTTGAAAGGGGCGTAGGGGCAAATATTGTGATAATTTGAATAAACACCAATTTCAGGCCGAAATGGTAAGGGCCGGGGTGGTTCAGCATTTTGGAGGAAAATATTATATTTTTTGAATAGGCTAGTTTCCCCACAATGAATGTACATACATGCCATTAGATGGATCCTGACCCCCATATCCCTTTGAAAGGGGCGTAGGGGCAAATATTGTAAAAATTTGAATTATCACAACTTTCTGGCTGAAATTAGAAGGTCCGGGGTGGTTCAGCATTTTTGAGGAAAATATATATTTTTTTAATAGGTTAGTTTTCCCACAATGAATGTCCATACATGCCATTAGATGGATCTTGACCCCCATATCCCTTTGAAAGGGGCGTAGGGGCAAATATTGTGATAATTTGAATAAACACCAATTTCAGGCCGAAATGGTATGGGCCGGGGTGGTTCAGCATTTTGGAGGAAAATATTATATTTTTTGAATAGGCTAGTTTCCCCACAATGAATGTACATACATGCCATTAGATGGATCTTGACCCCCATATCCCTTTGAAAGGGGCGTAGGGGCAAATATTGTGATAATTTGAATAAACACAATTTCAGGCCGAAATTAGAAGGTTCGGGGTGGCTCAGCATTTTGGAGGAAAATATATATTTTTTTAATAGGTTAGTTTTCCCACAATGAATGTACATACATGCCATTAGATGGATCCTGACCCCCATATCCCTTTGAAAGGGGCGTAGGGGCAAATATTGTAAAAATTTGAATTATCACAACTTTCGGGCCGAAATTAGAAGGTCCGGGGTGGTTCAGCATTTTGGAGGAAAATATATATTTTTTTTAATAGGTTAGTTTCCCCACAATGAATGTCCATACATGCCATTAGATGGATCCTGACCCCCATATCCCTTTGAAAGGGGCGTAGGGGCAAATATTGTAAAAATTTGAATTATCACAACTTTCGGGCCGAAATTAGAAGGTCCGGGGTGGTTCAGCATTTTGGAGGAAAATATATATTTTTTTTAATAGGTTAGTTTCCCCACAATGAATGTCCATACATGCCATTAGATGGATCTTGACCCCCATATCCCTTTGAAAGGGGCGTAGGGGCAAATATTGTGATAATTTGAATAAACACCAATTTCAGGCCGAAATGGTAAGGGCCGGGGTGGTTCAGCATTTTGGAGGAAAATATTATATTTTTTGAATAGGCTAGTTTCCCCACAATGAATGTACATACATGCCATTAGATGGATCCTGACCCCCATATCCCTTTGGAAGGGGCGTAGGGGCAAATATTGTAAAAATTTGAATTATCACAACTTTCAGGCCGAAATTAGAAGGTCCGGGGTGGTTCAGCATTTTGGAGGAAAATATATATTTTTTTTAATAGGTTAGTTTCCCCACAATGAATGTCCATACATGCCATTAGATGGATCCTGACCCCCATATCCCTTTGAAAGGGGCGTAGGGGCAAATATTGTGATAATTTGAATAAACACCAATTTCAGGCCGAAATTAGAAGGTCCGGGGTGGTTCAGCATTTTGGAGGAAAATATATATTTTTTTTAATAGGTTAGTTTCCCCACAATGAATGTCCATACATGCCATTAGATGGATCCTGACCCCCATATCCCTTTGAAAGGGGCGTAGGGGCAAATATTGTAAAAATTTGAATTATCACAACTTTCGGGCCGAAATTAGAAGGTCCGGGGTGGTTCAGCATTTTGGAGGAAAATATATATTTTTTTTAATAGGTTAGTTTCCCCACAATGAATGTCCATACATGCCATTAGATGGATCTTGACCCCCATATCCCTTTGAAAGGGGCGTAGGGGCAAATATTGTGATAATTTGAATAAACACCAATTTCAGGCCGAAATGGTAAGGGCCGGGGTGGTTCAGCATTTTGGAGGAAAATATTATATTTTTTTAATAGGTTAGTTTTCCCACAATGAATGTACATACATGCCATTAGATGGATCCTGACCCCCATATCCCTTTGAAAGGGGCGTAGGGGCAAATATTGTAAAAATTTGAATTATCACAACTTTCGGGCCGAAATTGTAAGGTCCGGGGTGGTTCAGCATTTTGGAGGAAAATATATATATTTTTTTAATAGGTTAGTTTCCCCACAATGAATGTCGATACATGCCATTAGATGGATCCTGACCCCCATATCCCTTTGAAAGGGGCGTAGGGGCAAATATTGTGATAATTTGAATAAACACCAATTTCAGGCCGAAATGGTAAGGGCCGGGGTGGTTCAGCATTTTGGAGGAAAATATTATATTTTTTGAATAGGCTAGTTTCCCCACAATGAATGTACATACATGCCATTAGATGGATCTTGACCCCCATATCCCTTTGAAAGGGGCGAGGGGCAAATATTGTAAAAATTTGAATTATCACAACTTTCAGGCCGAAATTAGAAGGTCCGGGGTGGTTCAGCATTTTGGAGGAAAATATATATTTTTTTTTAATAGGTTAGTTTCCCCACAATGAATGTCCATACATGCCATTAGATGGATCTTGACCCCCATATCCCTTTGAAAGGGGCGTAGGGGCAAATATTGTGATAATTTGAATAAACACCAATTTCAGGCCGAAATGGTAAGGGCCGGGGTGGTTCAGCATTTTGGAGGAAAATATTATATTTTTTGAATAGGCTAGTTTCCCCACAATGAATGTACATACATGCCATTAGATGGATCTGACCCCCATATCCCTTTGAAAGGGGCGTAGGGGCAAATATTGTGATAATTTGAATAAACATCAATTTCAGGCCGAAATTAGAAGGTTCGGGGTGGTTCAGCATTTTGGAGGAAAATATATATTTTTTTAATAGGTTAGTTTTCCCACAATGAATGTACATACATGCCATTAGATGGATCCTGACCCCCATATCCCTTTGAAAGGGGCGTAGGGGCAAATATTGTAAAAATTTGAATTATCACAACTTTCGGGCCGAAATTAGAAGGTCCGGGGTGGTTCAGCATTTTGGAGGAAAATATATATTTTTTTTAATAGGTTAGTTTCCCCACAATGAATGTCCATACATGCCATTAGATGGATCCTGACCCCCATATCCCTTTGAAAGGGGCGTAGGGGCAAATATTGTAAAAATTTGAATTATCACAACTTTCGGGCCGAAATTAGAAGGTCCGGGGTGGTTCAGCATTTTGGAGGAAAATATATATTTTTTTAATAGGTTAGTTTCCCCACAATGAATGTCCATACATGCCATTAGATGGATCTTGACCCCCATATCCCTTTGAAAGGGGCGTAGGGGCAAATATTGTGATAATTTGAATAAACACCAATTTCAGGCCGAAATGGTAAGGGCCGGGGTGGTTCAGCATTTTGGAGGAAAATATTATATTTTTTGAATAGGCTAGTTTCCCCACAATGAATGTACATACATGCCATTAGATGGATCCTGACCCCCATATCCCTTTGAAGGGGCGTAGGGGCAAATATTGTAAAAATTTGAATTATCACAAATTTCGGGCCGAAATTGTAAGGGCCGGGGTGGTTCAGCATTTTGGAGGAAAATATATATTTTTTTTAATAGGCTAGTTTCCCCACAATGAATGTACATACATGCCATTAGATGGATCCTGACCCCCATATCCCTTTGAAAGGGGCGTAGGGGCAAATATTGTGATAATTTGAATAAACACCAATTTCAGGCCGAAATGGTAAGGGCCGGGGTGGTTCAGCATTTTGGAGGAAAATATTATATTTTTTTTAATAGGCTAGTTTCCCCACAATGAATGTACATACATGCCATTAGATGGATCCTGACCCCCATATCCCTTTGAAAGGGGCGTAGGGGCAAATATTGTGATAATTTGAATAAACACCAATTTCAGGCCGAAATGGTAAGGGCCGGGGTGGTTCAGCATTTTGGAGGAAAATATTATATTTTTTGAATAGGCTAGTTTCCCCACAATGAATGTACATACATGCCATTAGATGGATCCTGACCCCCATATCCCTTTGAAAGGGGCGTAGGGGCAAATATTGTAAAAATTTGAATTATCACAACTTTCAGGCCGAAATTAGAAGGTCCGGGGTGGTTCAGCATTTTGGAGGAAAATATATATTTTTTTTAATAGGCTAGTTTCCCCACAATGAATGTACATACATGCCATTAGATGGATCCTGACCCCCATATCCCTTTGAAAGGGGCGTAGGGGCAAATATTGTGATAATTTGAATAAACACCAATTTCAGGCCGAAATGGTAAGGGCCGGGGTGGTTCAGCATTTTGGAGGAAAATATTATATTTTTTGAATAGGCTAGTTTCCCCACAATGAATGTACATACATGCCATTAGATGGATCCTGACCCCCATATCCCTTTGAAGGGGCGTAGGGGCAAATATTGTGATAATTTGAATAAACACCAATTTCAGGCCGAAATGGTAAGGGCCGGGGTGGTTCAGCATTTTGGAGGAAAATATTATATTTTTTGAATAGGCTAGTTTCCCCACAATGAATGTACATACATGCCATTAGATGGATCCTGACCCCCATATCCCTTTGAAAGGGGCGTAGGGGCAAATATTGTAAAAATTTGAATTATCACAACTTTCTGGCCGAAATTAGAAGGTCCGGGGTGGTTCAGCATTTTGGAGGAAAATATATATTTTTTTTAATAGGTTAGTTTCCCCACAATGAATGTCCATACATGCCATTAGATGGATCTGACCCCCATATCCCTTTGAAAGGGGCGTAGGGGCAAATATTGTGATAATTTGAATAAACACCAATTTCAGGCCGAAATGGTAAGGGCCGGGGTGGTTCAGCATTTTGGAGGAAAATATTATATTTTTTGAATAGGCTAGTTTCCCCACAATGAATGTACATACATGCCATTAGATGGATCCTGACCCCCATATCCCTTTGAAAGGGGCGTAGGGGCAAATATTGTGATAATTTGAATAAACACAATTTCAGGCCGAAATTAGAAGGGCCGGGGTGGTTCAGCATTTTGGAGGAAAATATATATTTTTTTAATAGGTTAGTTTTCCCACAATGAATGTACATACATGCCATTAGATGGATCCTGACCCCCATATCCCTTTGAAAGGGGCGTAGGGGCAAATATTGTAAAAATTTGAATTATCACAACTTTCGGGCCGAAATTAGAAGGTCCGGGGTGGTTCAGCATTTTGGAGGAAAATATATATTTTTTTTAATAGGTTAGTTTCCCCACAATGAATGTCCATACATGCCATTAGATGGATCCTGACCCCATATCCCTTTGAAAGGGGCGTAGGGGCAAATATTGTAAAAATTTGAATTATCACAACTTTCGGGCCGAAATTAGAAGGTCCGGGGTGGTTCAGCATTTTGGAGGAAAATATATATTTTTTTTAATAGGTTAGTTTCCCCACAATGAATGTCCATACATGCCATTAGATGGATCTTGACCCCCATATCCCTTTGAAAGGGGCGTAGGGGCAAATATTGTGATAATTTGAATAAACACCAATTTCAGGCCGAAATGGTAAGGGCCGGGGTGGTTCAGCATTTTGGAGGAAAATATTATATTTTTTGAATAGGCTAGTTTCCCCACAATGAATGTACATACATGCCATTAGATGGATCCTGACCCCCATATCCCTTTGAAAGGGGCGTAGGGGCAAATATTGTAAAAATTTGAATTATCACAACTTTCAGGCCGAAATTAGAAGGTCCGGGGTGGTTCAGCATTTTGGAGGAAAATATATATTTTTTTTAATAGGTTAGTTTCCCCACAATGAATGTCCATACATGCCATTAGATGGATCCTGACCCCCATATCCCTTTGAAAGGGGCGTAGGGGCAAATATTGTAAAAATTTGAATTATCACAAATTTCGGGCCGAAATTGTAAGGGCCGGGGTGGTTCAGCATTTTGGAGGAAAATATATATTTTTTTTTAATAGGCTAGTTTCCCACAATGAATGTCCATACATGCCATTAGATGGATCCTGACCCCCATATCCCTTTGAAAGGGGCGTAGGGGCAAATATTGTGATAATTTGAATAAACACCAATTTCAGGCCGAAATGGTAAGGGCCGGGGTGGTTCAGCATTTTGGAGGAAAATATTATATTTTTTGAATAGGCTAGTTTCCCCACAATGAATGTACATACATGCCATTAGATGGATCCTGACCCCCATATCCCTTTGAAAGGGGCGTAGGGGCAAATATTGTGATAATTTGAATAAACACCAATTTCAGGCCGAAATTAGAAGGTCCGGGGTGGTTCAGCATTTTGGAGGAAAATATATATTTTTTTTAATAGGCTAGTTTCCCCACAATGAATGTACATACATGCCATTAGATGGATCCTGACCCCCATATCCCTTTGAAAGGGGCGTAGGGGCAAATATTGTAAAAATTTGAATTATCACAACTTTCGGGCCGAAATTAGAAGGTCCGGGGTGGTTCAGCATTTTGGAGGAAAATATATATTTTTTTAATAGGTTAGTTTCCCCACAATGAATGTCCATACATGCCATTAGATGGATCCTGACCCCCATATCCCTTTGAAAGGGGCGTAGGGGCAAATATTGTAAAAATTTGAATTATCACAACTTTCGGGCCGAAATTAGAAGGTCCGGGGTGGTTCAGCATTTTGGAGGAAAATATATATTTTTTTAATAGGTTAGTTTCCCCACAATGAATGTCCATACATGCCATTAGATGGATCCTGACCCCCATATCCCTTTGAAAGGGGCGTAGGGGCAAATATTGTGATAATTTGAATAAACACCAATTTCAGGCCGAAATGGTAAGGGCCGGGGTGGTTCAGCATTTTGGAGGAAAATATTATATTTTTTGAATAGGCTAGTTTCCCCACAATGAATGTACATACATGCCATTAGATGGATCCTGACCCCCATATCCCTTTGAAAGGGGCGTAGGGGCAAATATTGTAAAAATTTGAATTATCACAACTTTCAGGCCGAAATTAGAAGGTCCGGGGTGGTTCAGCATTTTGGAGGAAAATATATATTTTTTTTAATAGGCTAGTTTCCCCACAATGAATGTCCATACATGCCATTAGATGGATCCTGACCCCCATATCCCTTTGAAAGGGGCGTAGGGGCAAATATTGTAAAAATTTGAATTATCACAAATTTCGGGCCGAAATTGTAAGGGCCGGGGTGGTTCAGCATTTTGGAGGAAAATATATATTTTTTTTAATAGGCTAGTTTCCCCACAATGAATGTACATACATGCCATTAGATGGATCTTGACCCCCATATCCCTTTGAAAGGGGCGTAGGGGCAAATATTGTGATAATTTGAATAAACACCAATTTCAGGCCGAAATGGTAAGGGCCGGGGTGGTTCAGCATTTTGGAGGAAAATATTATATTTTTTTAATAGGTTAGTTTTCCCACAATGAATGTACATACATGCCATTAGATGGATCCTGACCCCCATATCCCTTTGAAAGGGGCGTAGGGGCAAATATTGTAAAATTTGAATTATCACAACTTTCAGGCCGAAATTAGAAGGTCCGGGGTGGTTCAGCATTTTGGAGGAAAATATATATTTTTTTTAATAGGCTAGTTTCCCCACAATGAATGTACATACATGCCATTAGATGGATCCTGACCCCCATATCCCTTTGAAAGGGGCGTAGGGGCAAATATTGTGATAATTTGAATAAACACCAATTTCAGGCCGAAATGGTAAGGGCCGGGGTGGTTCAGCATTTTGGAGGAAAATATTATATTTTTTGAATAGGCTAGTTTCCCCACAATGAATGTACATACATGCCATTAGATGGATCCTGACCCCCATATCCCTTTGAAGGGGCGTAGGGGCAAATATTGTGATAATTTGAATAAACACCAATTTCAGGCCAAAATGGTAAGGGCCGGGGTGGTTCAGCATTTTGGAGGAAAATATTATATTTTTTTGAATAGGTTAGTTTCCCCACAATGAATGTCCATACATGCCATTAGATGGATCCTGACCCCCATATCCCTTTGAAAGGGGCGTAGGGGCAAATATTGTGATAATTTGAATAAACACCAATTTCAGGCCGAAATGGTAAGGGCCGGGGTGGTTCAGCATTTTGGAGGAAAATATTATATTTTTTGAATAGGCTAGTTTCCCCACAATGAATGTACATACATGCCATTAGATGGATCCTGACCCCCATATCCCTTTGAAAGGGGCGTAGGGGCAAATATTGTAAAAATTTGAATTATCACAACTTTCGGGCCGAAATTGTAAGGGCCGGGGTGGTTCAGCATTTTGGAGGAAAATATTTTTTTTTTTTAATAGGCTAGTTTCCCCACAATGAATGTACATACATGCCATTAGATGGATCCTGACCCCCATATCCCTTTGAAAGGGGCGTAGGGGCAAATATTGTGATAATTTGAATAAACACAATTTCAGGCCGAAATTAGAAGGGCCGGGGTGGTTCAGCATTTTGGAGGAAAATATATATATTTTTTAATAGGCTAGTTTCCCCACAATGAATGTCCATACATGCCATTAGATGGATCCTGACCCCCATATCCCTTTGAAAGGGGCGTAGGGGCAAATATTGTGATAATTTGAATAAACACCAATTTCAGGCCAAAATGGTAAGGGCCGGGGTGGTTCAGCATTTTGGAGGAAAATATTATTTTTTTTTAATAGGCTAGTTTCCCCACAATGAATGTACATACATGCCATTAGATGGATCCTGACCCCCATATCCCTTTGAAAGGGGCGTAGGGGCAAATATTGTAAAAATTTGAATTATCACAACTTTCGGCCGAAATTAGAAGGTCCGGGGTGGTTCAGCATTTTGGAGGAAAATATATATTTTTTTTAATAGGTTAGTTTCCCCACAATGAATGTCCATACATGCCATTAGATGGATCCTGACCCCCATATCCCTTTGAAAGGGGCGTAGGGGCAAATATTGTGATAATTTGAATAAACACCAATTTCAGGCCGAAATGGTAAGGGCCGGGGTGGTTCAGCATTTTGGAGGAAAATATTATATTTTTTGAATAGGCTAGTTTCCCCACAATGAATGTACATACATGCCATTAGATGGATCTTGACCCCCATATCCCTTTGAAAGGGGCGTAGGGGCAAATATTGTGATAATTTGAATAAACACCAATTTCAGGCCGAAATGGTAAGGGCCGGGGTGGTTCAGCATTTTGGAGGAAAATATTATTTTTTTTTAATAGGCTAGTTTCCCCACAATGAATGTACATACATGCCATTAGATGGATCCTGACCCCCATATCCCTTTGAAAGGGGCGTAGGGGCAAATATTGTAAAAATTTGAATTATCACAACTTTCAGGCCGAAATTAGAAGGTCCGGGGTGGTTCAGCATTTTGGAGGAAAATATATATTTTTTTTTAATAGGTTAGTTTCCCCACAATGAATGTCCATACATGCCATTAGATGGATCCTGACCCCCATATCCCTTTGAAAGGGGCGTAGGGGCAAATATTGTGATAATTTGAATAAACACCAATTTCAGGCCGAAATGGTAAGGGCCGGGGTGGTTCAGCATTTTGGAGGAAAATATTATATTTTTTGAATAGGCTAGTTTCCCCACAATGAATGTACATACATGCCATTAGATGGATCCTGACCCCCATATCCCTTTGAAAGGGGCGTAGGGGCAAATATTGTGATAATTTGAATAAACACAATTTCAGGCCGAAATTAGAAGGTCCGGGGTGGTTCAGCATTTTGGAGGAAAATATATATTTTTTTTAATAGGCTAGTTTTCCCACAATGAATGTACATACATGCCATTAGATGGATCCTGACCCCCATATCCCTTTGAAAGGGGCGTAGGGGCAAATATTGTAAAAATTTGAATTATCACAACTTTCGGGCCGAAATTAGAAGGTCCGGGGTGGTTCAGCATTTTGAGGAAAATATATATTTTTTTTAATAGGTTAGTTTCCCCACAATGAATGTCCATACATGCCATTAGATGGATCCTGACCCCCATATCCCTTTGAAAGGGGCGTAGGGGCAAATATTGTAAAAATTTGAATTATCACAACTTTCGGGCCGAAATTAGAAGGTCCGGGGTGGTTCAGCATTTTGGAGGAAAATATATATTTTTTTTAATAGGTTAGTTTCCCCACAATGAATGTCCATACATGCCATTAGATGGATCTTGACCCCCATATCCCTTTGAAAGGGGCGTAGGGGCAAATATTGTGATAATTTGAATAAACACCAATTTCAGGCCGAAATGGTAAGGGCCGGGGTGGTTCAGCATTTTGGAGGAAAATATTATATTTTTTTTAATAGGCTAGTTTTCCCACAATGAATGTACATACATGCCATTAGATGGATCCTGACCCCCATATCCCTTTGAAAGGGGCGTAGGGGCAAATATTGTAAAAATTTGAATTATCACAACTTTCGGGCCGAAATTGTAAGGTCCGGGGTGGTTCAGCATTTTGGAGGAAAATATATATATTTTTTAATAGGTTAGTTTCCCCACAATGAATGTACATACATGCCATTAGATGGATCCTGACCCCCATATCCCTTTGAAAGGGGCGTAGGGGCAAATATTGTGATAATTTGAATAAACACCAATTTCAGGCCGAAATGGTAAGGGCCGGGGTGGTTCAGCATTTTGGAGGAAAATATTATATTTTTTTGAATAGGCTAGTTTCCCCACAATGAATGTACATACATGCCATTAGATGGATCTTGACCCCCATATCCCTTTGAAAGGGGCGTAGGGGCAAATATTGTAAAAATTTGAATTATCACAACTTTCAGGCCGAAATTAGAAGGTCCGGGGTGGTTCAGCATTTTGGAGGAAAATATATATTTTTTTTTAATAGGTTAGTTTTCCCACAATGAATGTCCATACATGCCATTAGATGGATCTGACCCCCATATCCCTTTGAAAGGGGCGTAGGGGCAAATATTGTGATAATTTGAATAAACACCAATTTCAGGCCGAAATGGTAAGGGCCGGGGTGGTTCAGCATTTTGGAGGAAAATATTATATTTTTTGAATAGGCTAGTTTCCCCACAATGAATGTACATACATGCCATTAGATGGATCCTGACCCCCATATCCCTTTGAAAGGGGCGTAGGGGCAAATATTGTGATAATTTGAATAAACACAATTTCAGGCCGAAATTAGAAGGGCCGGGGTGGTTCAGCATTTTGGAGGAAAATATATATTTTTTAATAGGTTAGTTTCCCCACAATGAATGTACATACATGCCATTAGATGGATCCTGACCCCCATATCCCTTTGAAAGGGGCGTAGGGGCAAATATTGTAAAAATTTGAATTATCACAACTTTCGGGCCGAAATTAGAAGGTCCGGGGTGGTTCAGCATTTTGGAGGAAAATATATATTTTTTTTAATAGGTTAGTTTCCCCACAATGAATGTCCATACATGCCATTAGATGGATCCTGACCCCCATATCCCTTTGAAAGGGGCGTAGGGGCAAATATTGTAAAAATTTGAATTATCACAACTTTCGGGCCGAAATTAGAAGGTCCGGGGTGGTTCAGCATTTTGGAGGAAAATATATATTTTTTTTAATAGGTTAGTTTCCCCACAATGAATGTCCATACATGCCATTAGATGGATCTTGACCCCCATATCCCTTTGAAAGGGGCGTAGGGGCAAATATTGTGATAATTTGAATAAACACCAATTTCAGGCCGAAATGGTAAGGGCCGGGGTGGTTCAGCATTTTGGAGGAAAATATTATATTTTTTGAATAGGCTAGTTTCCCCACAATGAATGTACATACATGCCATTAGATGGATCCTGACCCCCATATCCCTTTGAAAGGGGCGTAGGGGCAAATATTGTAAAAATTTGAATTATCACAACTTTCAGGCCGAAATTAGAAGGTCCGGGGTGGTTCAGCATTTTGGAGGAAAATATATATTTTTTTTAATAGGTTAGTTTCCCCACAATGAATGTCCATACATGCCATTAGATGGATCCTGACCCCCATATCCCTTTGAAAGGGGCGTAGGGGCAAATATTGTAAAAATTTGAATTATCACAAATTTCGGGCCGAAATTGTAAGGGCCGGGGTGGTTCAGCATTTTGGAGGAAAATATATATTTTTTTTAATAGGCTAGTTTCCCCACAATGAATGTACATACATGCCATTAGATGGATCTTGACCCCCATATCCCTTTGAAAGGGGCGTAGGGGCAAATATTGTGATAATTTGAATAAACACCAATTTCAGGCCGAAATGGTAAGGGCCGGGGTGGTTCAGCATTTTGGAGGAAAATATTATATTTTTTTTAATAGGCTAGTTTTCCCACAATGAATGTACATACATGCCATTAGATGGATCCTGACCCCCATATCCCTTTGAAAGGGGCGTAGGGGCAAATATTGTGATAATTTGAATAAACACCAATTTCAGGCCGAAATGGTAAGGGCCGGGGTGGTTCAGCATTTTGGAGGAAAATATTATATTTTTTGAATAGGCTAGTTTCCCCACAATGAATGTACATACATGCCATTAGATGGATCCTGACCCCCATATCCCTTTGAAAGGGGCGTAGGGGCAAATATTGTAAAATTTGAATTATCACAACTTTCAGGCCGAAATTAGAAGGGCCGGGGTGGTTCAGCATTTTGGAGGAAAATATATATTTTTTTAATAGGCTAGTTTCCCCACAATGAATGTACATACATGCCATTAGATGGATCCTGACCCCCATATCCCTTTGAAAGGGGCGTAGGGGCAAATATTGTGATAATTTGAATAAACACCAATTTCAGGCCGAAATGGTAAGGGCCGGGGTGGTTCAGCATTTTGGAGGAAAATATTATATTTTTTGAATAGGCTAGTTTCCCCACAATGAATGTACATACATGCCATTAGATGGATCCTGACCCCCATATCCCTTTGAAAGGGGCGTAGGGGCAAATATTGTGATAATTTGAATAAACACCAATTTCAGGCCGAAATGGTAAGGGCCGGGGTGGTTCAGCATTTTGGAGGAAAATATATATTTTTTGAATAGGTTAGTTTCCCCACAATGAATGTCCATACATGCCATTAGATGGATCCTGACCCCCATATCCCTTTGAAAGGGGCGTAGGGGCAAATATTGTGATAATTTGAATAAACACCAATTTCAGGCCGAAATGGTAAGGGCCGGGGTGGTTCAGCATTTTGGAGGAAAATATTATATTTTTTGAATAGGCTAGTTTCCCCACAATGAATGTACATACATGCCATTAGATGGATCCTGACCCCCATATCCCTTTGAAAGGGGCGTAGGGGCAAATATTGTAAAAATTTGAATTATCACAACTTTCGGGCCGAAATTGTAAGGGCCGGGGTGGTTCAGCATTTTGGAGGAAAATATTTTTTTTTTTTAATAGGCTAGTTTCCCCACAATGAATGTACATACATGCCATTAGATGGATCCTGACCCCCATATCCCTTTGAAAGGGGCGTAGGGGCAAATATTGTGATAATTTGAATAAACACAATTTCAGGCCGAAATTAGAAGGGCCGGGGTGGTTCAGCATTTTGGAGGAAAATATATATATTTTTTAATAGGTTAGTTTCCCCACAATGAATGTCCATACATGCCATTAGATGGATCCTGACCCCCATATCCCTTTGAAAGGGGCGTAGGGGCAAATATTGTGATAATTTGAATAAACACCAATTTCAGGCCGAAATGGTAAGGGCCGGGGTGGTTCAGCATTTTGGAGGAAAATATTATTTTTTTTTAATAGGCTAGTTTCCCCACAATGAATGTACATACATGCCATTAGATGGATCCTGACCCCCATATCCCTTTGAAAGGGGCGTAGGGGCAAATATTGTAAAAATTTGAATTATCACAACTTTCAGGCCGAAATTAGAAGGTCCGGGGTGGTTCAGCATTTTGGAGGAAAATATATATTTTTTTTTAATAGGTTAGTTTCCCACAATGAATGTCCATACATGCCATTAGATGGATCCTGACCCCCATATCCCTTTGAAAGGGGCGTAGGGGCAAATATTGTGATAATTTGAATAAACACCAATTTCAGGCCGAAATGGTAAGGGCCGGGGTGGTTCAGCATTTTGGAGGAAAATATTATATTTTTTGAATAGGCTAGTTTCCCCACAATGAATGTACATACATGCCATTAGATGGATCTTGACCCCCATATCCCTTTGAAAGGGGCGTAGGGGCAAATATTGTGATAATTTGAATAAACACAATTTCAGGCCGAAATTAGAAGGTCCGGGGTGGTTCAGCATTTTGGAGGAAAATATATATTTTTTTTAATAGGTTAGTTTTCCCACAATGAATGTACATACATGCCATTAGATGGATCCTGACCCCCATATCCCTTTGAAAGGGGCGTAGGGGCAAATATTGTAAAAATTTGAATTATCACAACTTTCGGGCCGAAATTAGAAGGTCCGGGGTGGTTCAGCATTTTGAGGAAAATATATATTTTTTTTAATAGGTTAGTTTCCCCACAATGAATGTCCATACATGCCATTAGATGGATCCTGACCCCCATATCCCTTTGAAAGGGGCGTAGGGGCAAATATTGTAAAAATTTGAATTATCACAACTTTCGGGCCGAAATTAGAAGGTCCGGGGTGGTTCAGCATTTTGGAGGAAAATATATATTTTTTTTAATAGGTTAGTTTCCCCACAATGAATGTCCATACATGCCATTAGATGGATCTTGACCCCCATATCCCTTTGAAAGGGGCGTAGGGGCAAATATTGTGATAATTTGAATAAACACCAATTTCAGGCCGAAATGGTAAGGGCCGGGGTGGTTCAGCATTTTGGAGGAAAATATTATATTTTTTTAATAGGCTAGTTTCCCCACAATGAATGTACATACATGCCATTAGATGGATCCTGACCCCCATATCCCTTTGAAAGGGGCGTAGGGGCAAATATTGTAAAAATTTGAATTATCACAAATTTCGGGCCGAAATTGTAAGGGCCGGGGTGGTTCAGCATTTTGGAGGAAAATATATATTTTTTTTAATAGGCTAGTTTCCCCACAATGAATGTACATACATGCCATTAGATGGATCCTGACCCCCATATCCCTTTGAAAGGGGCGTAGGGGCAAATATTGTGATAATTTGAATAAACACCAATTTCAGGCCGAAATGGTAAGGGCCGGGGTGGTTCAGCATTTTGGAGGAAAATATTATATTTTTTTTAATAGGTTAGTTTCCCCACAATGAATGTACATACATGCCATTAGATGGATCCTGACCCCCATATCCCTTTGAAAGGGGCGTAGGGGCAAATATTGTAAAATTTGAATTATCACAACTTTCAGGCCGAAATTAGAAGGTCCGGGGTGGTTCAGCATTTTGGAGGAAAATATATATTTTTTTTAATAGGCTAGTTTCCCCACAATGAATGTACATACATGCCATTAGATGGATCCTGACCCCCATATCCCTTTGAAAGGGGCGTAGGGGCAAATATTGTGATAATTTGAATAAACACCAATTTCAGGCCGAAATGGTAAGGGCCGGGGTGGTTCAGCATTTTGGAGGAAAATATTATATTTTTTGAATAGGCTAGTTTCCCCACAATGAATGTACATACATGCCATTAGATGGATCCTGACCCCCATATCCCTTTGAAGGGGCGTAGGGGCAAATATTGTGATAATTTGAATAAACACCAATTTCAGGCCGAAATGGTAAGGCCGGGGTGGTTCAGCATTTTGGAGGAAAATATTATATTTTTTGAATAGGTTAGTTTCCCCACAATGAATGTCCATACATGCCATTAGATGGATCCTGACCCCCATATCCCTTTGAAAGGGGCGTAGGGGCAAATATTGTGATAATTTGAATAAACACCAATTTCAGGCCGAAATGGTAAGGGCCGGGGTGGTTCAGCATTTTGGAGGAAAATATTATATTTTTTGAATAGGCTAGTTTCCCCACAATGAATGTACATACATGCCATTAGATGGATCCTGACCCCCATATCCCTTTGAAAGGGGCGTAGGGGCAAATATTGTAAAAATTTGAATTATCACAACTTTCGGGCCGAAATTGTAAGGGCCGGGGTGGTTCAGCATTTTGGAGGAAAATATTTTTTTTTTTTAATAGGCTAGTTTCCCCACAATGAATGTACATACATGCCATTAGATGGATCCTGACCCCCATATCCCTTTGAAAGGGGCGTAGGGGCAAATATTGTGATAATTTGAATAAACACAATTTCAGGCCGAAATTAGAAGGTCCGGGGTGGTTCAGCATTTTGGAGGAAAATATATATTTTTTTAATAGGTTAGTTTCCCCACAATGAATGTCCATACATGCCATTAGATGGATCCTGACCCCCATATCCCTTTGAAAGGGGCGTAGGGGCAAATATTGTGATAATTTGAATAAACACCAATTTCAGGCCGAAATGGTAAGGGCCGGGGTGGTTCAGCATTTTGGAGGAAAATATTATTTTTTTTAATAGGCTAGTTTCCCCACAATGAATGTACATACATGCCATTAGATGGATCCTGACCCCCATATCCCTTTGAAAGGGGCGTAGGGGCAAATATTGTAAAAATTTGAATTATCACAACTTTCTGGCCGAAATTAGAAGGTCCGGGGTGGTTCAGCATTTTGGAGGAAAATATATATTTTTTTTAATAGGTTAGTTTTCCCACAATGAATGTCCATACATGCCATTAGATGGATCCTGACCCCCATATCCCTTTGAAAGGGGCGTAGGGGCAAATATTGTGATAATTTGAATAAACACCAATTTCAGGCCGAAATGGTAAGGGCCGGGGTGGTTCAGCATTTTGGAGGAAAATATTATATTTTTTGAATAGGCTAGTTTCCCCACAATGAATGTACATACATGCCATTAGATGGATCCTGACCCCCATATCCCTTTGAAAGGGGCGTAGGGGCAAATATTGTGATAATTTGAATAAACACCAATTTCAGGCCGAAATGGTAAGGGCCGGGGTGGTTCAGCATTTTGGAGGAAAATATTATTTTTTTTAATAGGCTAGTTTCCCCACAATGAATGTACATACATGCCATTAGATGGATCCTGACCCCCATATCCCTTTGAAAGGGGCGTAGGGGCAAATATTGTAAAAATTTGAATTATCACAACTTTCTGGCCGAAATTAGAAGGTCCGGGGTGGTTCAGCATTTTGGAGGAAAATATATTTTTTTTTAATAGGTTAGTTTTCCCACAATGAATGTCCATACATGCCATTAGATGGATCTTGACCCCCATATCCCTTTGAAAGGGGCGTAGGGGCAAATATTGTGATAATTTGAATAAACACCAATTTCAGGCCGAAATGGTAAGGGCCGGGGTGGTTCAGCATTTTGGAGGAAAATATTATATTTTTTGAATAGGCTAGTTTCCCCACAATGAATGTACATACATGCCATTAGATGGATCTTGACCCCCATATCCCTTTGAAAGGGGCGTAGGGGCAAATATTGTGATAATTTGAATAAACATCAATTTCAGGCCGAAATTAGAAGGTCCGGGGTGGTTCAGCATTTTGGAGGAAAATATATATTTTTTTAATAGGTTAGTTTTCCCACAATGAATGTACATACATGCCATTAGATGGATCCTGACCCCCATATCCCTTTGAAAGGGGCGTAGGGGCAAATATTGTAAAATTTGAATTATCACAACTTTCGGGCCGAAATTAGAAGGTCCGGGTGGTTCAGCATTTTGGAGGAAAATATATATTTTTTTTAATAGGTTAGTTTCCCCACAATGAATGTCCATACATGCCATTAGATGGATCCTGACCCCCATATCCCTTTGAAAGGGGCGTAGGGGCAAATATTGTAAAAATTTGAATTATCACAACTTTCGGGCCGAAATTAGAAGGTCCGGGGTGGTTCAGCATTTTGGAGGAAAATATATATTTTTTTTAATAGGTTAGTTTCCCCACAATGAATGTCCATACATGCCATTAGATGGATCTTGACCCCCATATCCCTTTGAAAGGGGCGTAGGGGCAAATATTGTGATAATTTGAATAAACACCAATTTCAGGCCGAAATGGTAAGGGCCGGGGTGGTTCAGCATTTTGGAGGAAAATATTATATTTTTTTTAATAGGTTAGTTTTCCCACAATGAATGTACATACATGCCATTAGATGGATCCTGACCCCCATATCCCTTTGAAAGGGGCGTAGGGGCAAATATTGTAAAAATTTGAATTATCACAACTTTCGGGCCGAAATTGTAAGGTCCGGGATGGTTCAGCATTTTGGAGGAAAATATATATATTTTTTAATAGGTTAGTTTCCCCACAATGAATGTCATACATGCCATTAGATGGATCCTGACCCCCATATCCCTTTGAAAGGGGCGTAGGGGCAAATATTGTGATAATTTGAATAAACACCCATTTCAGGCCGAAATGGTAAGGGCCGGGGTGGTTCAGCATTTTGGAGGAAAATATTATATTTTTTGAATAGGCTAGTTTCCCCACAATGAATGTACATACATGCCATTAGATGGATCCTGACCCCCATATCCCTTTGAAAGGGGCGTAGGGGCAAATATTGTAAAAATTTGAATTATCACAACTTTCTGGCCGAAATTAGAAGGTCCGGGGTGGCTCAGCATTTTGGAGGAAAATATATTTTTTTTTAATAGGTTAGTTTTCCCACAATGAATGTCCATACATGCCATTAGATGGATCTTGACCCCATATCCCTTTGAAAGGGGCGTAGGGGCAAATATTGTGATAATTTGAATAAACACCAATTTCAGGCCGAAATGGTAAGGGCCGGGGTGGTTCAGCATTTTGGAGGAAAATATTATATTTTTTGAATAGGCTAGTTTCCCCACAATGAATGTACATACATGCCATTAGATGGATCCTGACCCCCATATCCCTTTGAAAGGGGCGTAGGGGCAAATATTGTGATAATTTGAATAAACACAATTTCAGGCCGAAATTAGAAGGTTCGGGGTGGTCAGCATTTTGGAGGAAAATATATATTTTTTTAATAGGTTAGTTTTCCCACAATGAATGTACATACATGCCATTAGATGGATCCTGACCCCCATATCCCTTTGAAAGGGGCGTAGGGGCAAATATTGTAAAAATTTGAATTATCACAACTTTCGGGCCGAAATTAGAAGGTCCGGGGTGGTTCAGCATTTTGGAGGAAAATATATATTTTTTTTAATAGGTTAGTTTCCCCACAATGAATGTCCATACATGCCATTAGATGGATCCTGACCCCCATATCCCTTTGAAAGGGGCGTAGGGGCAAATATTGTAAAAATTTGAATTATCACAACTTTCGGCCGAAATTAGAAGGTCCGGGGTGGTTCAGCATTTTGGAGGAAAATATATATTTTTTTTAATAGGTTAGTTTCCCCACAATGAATGTCCATACATGCCATTAGATGGATCTTGACCCCCATATCCCTTTGAAAGGGGCGTAGGGGCAAATATTGTGATAATTTGAATAAACACCAATTTCAGGCCGAAATGGTAAGGGCCGGGGTGGTTCAGCATTTTGGAGGAAAATATTATATTTTTTGAATAGGCTAGTTTCCCCACAATGAATGTACATACATGCCATTAGATGGATCCTGACCCCCATATCCCTTTGAAAGGGGCGTAGGGGCAAATATTGTAAAAATTTGAATTATCACAACTTTCAGGCCGAAATTAGAAGGTCCGGGGTGGTTCAGCATTTTGGAGGAAAATATATTTTTTTTAATAGGTTAGTTTCCCCACAATGAATGTCCATACATGCCATTAGATGGATCCTGACCCCCATATCCCTTTGAAAGGGGCGTAGGGGCAAATATTGTAAAAATTTGAATTATCACAATTTCGGGCCGAAATTGTAAGGGCCGGGGTGGTTCAGCATTTTGGAGGAAAATATATATTTTTTTTAATAGGCTAGTTTCCCCACAATGAATGTACATACATGCCATTAGATGGATCTTGACCCCCATATCCCTTTGAAAGGGGCGTAGGGGCAAATATTGTGATAATTTGAATAAACACCAATTTCAGGCCGAAATGGTAAGGGCCGGGGTGGTTCAGCATTTTGGAGGAAAATATTATATTTTTTTTAATAGGTTAGTTTTCCCACAATGAATGTACATACATGCCATTAGATGGATCCTGACCCCGATATCCCTTTGAAAGGGGCGTAGGGGCAAATATTGTGATAATTTGAATAAACACCAATTTCAGGCCGAAATGGTAAGGGCCGGGGTGGTTCAGCATTTTGGAGGAAAATATTATATTTTTTGAATAGGCTAGTTTCCCCACAATGAATGTACATACATGCCATTAGATGGATCCTGACCCCCATATCCTTTGGAAGGGGCGTAGGGGCAAATATTGTAAAATTTGAATTATCACAACTTTCAGGCCGAAATTAGAAGGTCCGGGTGGTTCAGCATTTTGGAGGAAAATATATATTTTTTTTAATAGGCTAGTTTCCCCACAATGAATGTACATACATGCCATTAGATGGATCCTGACCCCCATATCCCTTTGAAAGGGGCGTAGGGGCAAATATTGTGATAATTTGAATAAACACCAATTTCAGGCCGAAATGGTAAGGGCCGGGGTGGTTCAGCATTTTGGAGGAAAATATTATATTTTTTTGAATAGGCTAGTTTCCCCACAATGAATGTACATACATGCCATTAGATGGATCCTGACCCCCATATCCCTTTGAAGGGGCGTAGGGGCAAATATTGTGATAATTTGAATAAACACCAATTTCAGGCCAAAATGGTAAGGGCCGGGGTGGTTCAGCATTTTGGAGGAAAATATTATATTTTTTGAATAGGTTAGTTTCCCCACAATGAATGTCCATACATGCCATTAGATGGATCCTGACCCCCATATCCCTTTGAAAGGGGCGTAGGGGCAAATATTGTGATAATTTGAATAAACACCAATTTCAGGCCGAAATGGTAAGGGCCGGGGTGGTTCAGCATTTTGGAGGAAAATATTATATTTTTTGAATAGGCTAGTTTCCCCACAATGAATGTACATACATGCCATTAGATGGATCCTGACCCCCATATCCCTTTGGAAGGGGCGTAGGGGCAAATATTGTAAAAATTTGAATTATCACAACTTTCGGGCCGAAATTGTAAGGGCCGGGGTGGTTCAGCATTTTGGAGGAAAATATTTTTTTTTTTAATAGGCTAGTTTCCCCACAATGAATGTACATACATGCCATTAGATGGATCCTGACCCCCATATCCCTTTGAAAGGGGCGTAGGGGCAAATATTGTGATAATTTGAATAAACACAATTTCAGGCCGAAATTAGAAGGTCCGGGGTGGTTCAGCATTTTGGAGGAAAATATATATATTTTTTAATAGGTTAGTTTCCCCACAATGAATGTCCATACATGCCATTAGATGGATCCTGACCCCCATATCCCTTTGAAAGGGGCGTAGGGGCAAATATTGTGATAATTTGAATAAACACCAATTTCAGGCCGAAATGGTAAGGGCCGGGGTGGTTCAGCATTTTGGAGGAAAATATTATTTTTTTTTAATAGGCTAGTTTCCCCACAATGAATGTACATACATGCCATTAGATGGATCCTGACCCCCATATCCCTTTGAAAGGGGCGTAGGGGCAAATATTGTAAAAATTTGAATTATCACAACTTTCTGGCCGAAATTAGAAGGTCCGGGGTGGTTCAGCATTTTGGAGGAAAATATATATTTTTTTTTAATAGGTTAGTTTCCCCACAATGAATGTCCATACATGCCATTAGATGGATCCTGACCCCCATATCCCTTTGAAAGGGGCGTAGGGGCAAATATTGTGATAATTTGAATAAACACCAATTTCAGGCCGAAATGGTAAGGGCCGGGGTGGTTCAGCATTTTGGAGGAAAATATTATATTTTTTGAATAGGCTAGTTTCCCCACAATGAATGTACATACATGCCATTAGATGGATCTTGACCCCCATATCCCTTTGAAAGGGGCGTAGGGGCAAATATTGTGATAATTTGAATAAACACAATTTCAGGCCGAAATTAGAAGGTCCGGGGTGGTTCAGCATTTTGGAGGAAAATATATATTTTTTTTAATAGGTTAGTTTTCCCACAATGAATGTACATACATGCCATTAGATGGATCCTGACCCCCATATCCCTTTGAAAGGGGCGTAGGGGCAAATATTGTAAAAATTTGAATTATCACAACTTTCGGGCCGAAATTAGAAGGTCCGGGGTGGTTCAGCATTTTTGAGGAAAATATATATTTTTTTTAATAGGTTAGTTTCCCCACAATGAATGTCCATACATGCCATTAGATGGATCCTGACCCCCATATCCCTTTGAAAGGGGCGTAGGGGCAAATATTGTAAAAATTTGAATTATCACAACTTTCGGGCCGAAATTAGAAGGTCCGGGGTGGTTCAGCATTTTGGAGGAAAATATATATTTTTTTTAATAGGTTAGTTTCCCCACAATGAATGTCCATACATGCCATTAGATGGATCTTGACCCCCATATCCCTTTGAAAGGGGCGTAGGGGCAAATATTGTGATAATTTGAATAAACACCAATTTCAGGCCGAAATGGTAAGGGCCGGGGTGGTTCAGCATTTTGGAGGAAAATATTATATTTTTTGAATAGGCTAGTTTCCCCACAATGAATGTACATACATGCCATTAGATGGATCCTGACCCCCATATCCCTTTGAAAGGGGCGTAGGGGCAAATATTGTAAAAATTTGAATTATCACAACTTTCAGGCCGAAATTAGAAGGTCCGGGGTGGTTCAGCATTTTGGAGGAAAATATATATTTTTTTTAATAGGCTAGTTTCCCCACAATGAATGTCCATACATGCCATTAGATGGATCCTGACCCCCATATCCCTTTGAAAGGGGCGTAGGGGCAAATATTGTAAAAATTTGAATTATCACAAATTTCGGCCGAAATTGTAAGGGCCGGGGTGGTTCAGCATTTTGGAGGAAAATATATATTTTTTTTTAATAGGTTAGTTTTCCCACAATGAATGTCCATACATGCCATTAGATGGATCTGACCCCCATATCCCTTTGAAAGGGGCGTAGGGGCAAATATTGTGATAATTTGAATAAACACCAATTTCAGGCCGAAATGGTAAGGGCCGGGGTGGTTCAGCATTTTGGAGGAAAATATTATATTTTTTGAATAGGCTAGTTTCCCCACAATGAATGTACATACATGCCATTAGATGGATCTTGACCCCCATATCCCTTTGAAAGGGGCGTAGGGGCAAATATTGTGATAATTTGAATAAACACAATTTCAGGCCGAAATTAGAAGGTCCGGGGTGGTTCAGCATTTTGGAGGAAAATATATATTTTTTTTTATAGGTTAGTTTCCCCACAATGAATGTACATACATGCCATTAGATGGATCCTGACCCCCATATCCCTTTGAAAGGGCGTAGGGGCAAATATTGTAAAAATTTGAATTATCACAACTTTCGGGCCGAAATTAGAAGGTCCGGGGTGGTTCAGCATTTTGGAGGAAAATATATATTTTTTTAATAGGTTAGTTTCCCCACAATGAATGTCCATACATGCCATTAGATGGATCCTGACCCCCATATCCCTTTGAAAGGGGCGTAGGGGCAAATATTGTAAAAATTTGAATTATCACAACTTTCGGGCCGAAATTAGAAGGTCCGGGGTGGTTCAGCATTTTGGAGGAAAATATATATTTTTTTTAATAGGTTAGTTTCCCCACAATGAATGTCCATACATGCCATTAGATGGATCCTGACCCCCATATCCCTTTGAAAGGGGCGTAGGGGCAAATATTGTGATAATTTGAATAAACACCAATTTCAGGCCGAAATGGTAAGGGCCGGGGTGGTTCAGCATTTTGGAGGAAAATATTATATTTTTTGAATAGGCTAGTTTCCCCACAATGAATGTACATACATGCCATTAGATGGATCCTGACCCCCATATCCCTTTGAAAGGGGCGTAGGGGCAAATATTGTAAAAATTTGAATTATCACAACTTTCAGGCCGAAATTAGAAGGGCCGGGGTGGTTCAGCATTTTGGAGGAAAATATATATTTTTTTTAATAGGTTAGTTTCCCCACAATGAATGTCCATACATGCCATTAGATGGATCCTGACCCCCATATCCCTTTGAAAGGGGCGTAGGGGCAAATATTGTAAAAATTTGAATTATCACAAATTTCGGGCCGAAATTGTAAGGGCCGGGGTGGTTCAGCATTTTGGAGGAAAATATATATTTTTTTAATAGGCTAGTTTCCCCACAATGAATGTACATACATGCCATTAGATGGATCCTGACCCCCATATCCCTTTGAAAGGGGCGTAGGGGCAAATATTGTGATAATTTGAATAAACACCAATTTCAGGCCGAAATGGTAAGGGCCGGGGTGGTTCAGCATTTTGGAGGAAAATATTATATTTTTTTTAATAGGTTAGTTTCCCCACAATGAATGTACATACATGCCATTAGATGGATCCTGACCCCCATATCCCTTTGAAAGGGGCGTAGGGGCAAATATTGTGATAATTTGAATAAACACCAATTTCAGGCCGAAATGGTAAGGGCCGGGGTGGTTCAGCATTTTGGAGGAAAATATTATATTTTTTGAATAGGCTAGTTTCCCCACAATGAATGTACATACATGCCATTAGATGGATCCTGACCCCCATATCCCTTTGAAAGGGGCGTAGGGGCAAATATTGTAAAAATTTGAATTATCACAACTTTCAGGCCGAAATTAGAAGGTCCGGGGTGGTTCAGCATTTTGGAGGAAAATATATTTTTTTTTTAATAGGCTAGTTTCCCCACAATGAATGTACATACATGCCATTAGATGGATCCTGACCCCCATATCCCTTTGAAAGGGGCGTAGGGGCAAATATTGTGATAATTTGAATAAACACCAATTTCAGGCCGAAATGGTAAGGGCCGGGGTGGTTCAGCATTTTGGAGGAAAATATTATATTTTTTGAATAGGCTAGTTTCCCCACAATGAATGTACATACATGCCATTAGATGGATCCTGACCCCCATATCCCTTTGAAGGGGCGTAGGGGCAAATATTGTGATAATTTGAATAAACACCAATTTCAGGCCGAAATGGTAAGGCCGGGGTGGTTCAGCATTTTGGAGGAAAATATTATATTTTTTTGAATAGGCTAGTTTCCCCACAATGAATGTACATACATGCCATTAGATGGATCCTGACCCCCATATCCCTTTGAAAGGGGCGTAGGGGCAAATATTGTGATAATTTGAATAAACACCAATTTCAGGCCGAAATGGTAAGGGCCGGGGTGGTTCAGCATTTTGGAGGAAAATATTATATTTTTTGAATAGGCTAGTTTCCCCACAATGAATGTACATACATGCCATTAGATGGATCCTGACCCCCATATCCCTTTGAAAGGGGCGTAGGGGCAAATATTGTAAAAATTTGAATTATCACAACTTTCGGGCCGAAATTGTAAGGGCCGGGGTGGTTCAGCATTTTGGAGGAAAATATTTTTTTTTTTAATAGGCTAGTTTCCCCACAATGAATGTACATACATGCCATTAGATGGATCCTGACCCCCATATCCCTTTGAAAGGGGCGTAGGGGCAAATATTGTGATAATTTGAATAATCACAATTTCAGGCCGAAATTAGAAGGTCCGGGGTGGTTCAGCATTTTGGAGGAAAATATATATTTTTTTTAATAGGTTAGTTTCCCCACAATGAATGTCCATACATGCCATTAGATGGATCCTGACCCCCATATCCCTTTGAAAGGGGCGTAGGGGCAAATATTGTGATAATTTGAATAAACACCAATTTCAGGCCGAAATGGTAAGGGCCGGGGTGGTTCAGCATTTTGGAGGAAAATATTATTTTTTTTTAATAGGCTAGTTTCCCCACAATGAATGTACATACATGCCATTAGATGGATCCTGACCCCCATATCCCTTTGAAAGGGGCGTAGGGGCAAATATTGTAAAAATTTGAATTATCACAACTTTCAGGCCGAAATTAGAAGGTCCGGGGTGGTTCAGCATTTTGGAGGAAAATATATATTTTTTTTTATAGGTTAGTTTTCCCACAATGAATGTCCATACATGCCATTAGATGGATCCTGACCCCCATATCCCTTTGAAAGGGGCGTAGGGGCAAATATTGTGATAATTTGAATAAACACCAATTTCAGGCCGAAATGGTAAGGGCCGGGGTGGTTCAGCATTTTGGAGGAAAATATTATATTTTTTTGAATAGGCTAGTTTCCCCACAATGAATGTACATACATGCCATTAGATGGATCTTGACCCCCATATCCCTTTGAAAGGGGCGTAGGGGCAAATATTGTGATAATTTGAATAAACACAATTTCAGGCCGAAATTAGAAGGTCCGGGTGGTTCAGCATTTTGGAGGAAAATATATATTTTTTTTAATAGGTTAGTTTCCCCACAATGAATGTACATACATGCCATTAGATGGATCCTGACCCCCATATCCCTTTGAAAGGGGCGTAGGGGCAAATATTGTAAAAATTTGAATTATCACAACTTTCGGGCCGAAATTAGAAGGTCCGGGGTGGTTCAGCATTTTGGAGGAAAATATATATTTTTTTTAATAGGTTAGTTTCCCCACAATGAATGTCCATACATGCCATTAGATGGATCCTGACCCCCATATCCCTTTGAAAGGGGCGTAGGGGCAAATATTGTAAAAATTTGAATTATCACAACTTTCGGGCCGAAATTAGAAGGTCCGGGGTGGTTCAGCATTTTGGAGGAAAATATATATTTTTTTTAATAGGTTAGTTTCCCCACAATGAATGTCCATACATGCCATTAGATGGATCCTGACCCCCATATCCCTTTGAAAGGGGCGTAGGGGCAAATATTGTGATAATTTGAATAAACACCAATTTCAGGCCGAAATGGTAAGGGCCGGGGTGGTTCAGCATTTTGGAGGAAAATATTATATTTTTTTTAATAGGCTAGTTTCCCCACAATGAATGTACATACATGCCATTAGATGGATCCTGACCCCCATATCCCTTTGAAAGGGGCGTAGGGGCAAATATTGTAAAATTTGAATTATCACAACTTTCGGGCCGAAATTGTAAGGTCCGGGGTGGTTCAGCATTTTGGAGGAAAATATATATTTTTTTAATAGGTTAGTTTCCCCACAATGAATGTCATACATGCCATTAGATGGATCCTGACCCCCATATCCCTTTGAAAGGGGCGTAGGGGCAAATATTGTGATAATTTGAATAAACACCAATTTCAGGCCGAAATGGTAAGGGCCGGGGTGGTTCAGCATTTTGGAGGAAAATATTATATTTTTTGAATAGGCTAGTTTCCCCACAATGAATGTACATACATGCCATTAGATGGATCCTGACCCCCATATCCCTTTGAAAGGGGCGTAGGGGCAAATATTGTAAAAATTTGAATTATCACAACTTTCAGGCCGAAATTAGAAGGTCCGGGGTGGTCAGCATTTTGGAGGAAAATATATATTTTTTTTTAATAGGTTAGTTTCCCCACAATGAATGTCCATACATGCCATTAGATGGATCCTGACCCCCATATCCCTTTGAAAGGGGCGTAGGGGCAAATATTGTGATAATTTGAATAAACACCAATTTCAGGCCGAAATGGTAAGGGCCGGGGTGGTTCAGCATTTTGGAGGAAAATATTATATTTTTTGAATAGGCTAGTTTCCCCACAATGAATGTACATACATGCCATTAGATGGATCTGACCCCCATATCCCTTTGAAAGGGGCGTAGGGGCAAATATTGTGATAATTTGAATAAACACCAATTTCAGGCCGAAATTAGAAGGTCCGGGGTGGTTCAGCATTTTGGAGGAAAATATATATTTTTTTAATAGGCTAGTTTTCCCACAATGAATGTACATACATGCCATTAGATGGATCCTGACCCCCATATCCCTTTGAAAGGGGCGTAGGGGCAAATATTGTAAAAATTTGAATTATCACAACTTTCGGCCGAAATTAGAAGGTCCGGGGTGGTTCAGCATTTTGGAGGAAAATATATATTTTTTTTAATAGGCTAGTTTCCCCACAATGAATGTACATACATGCCATTAGATGGATCCTGACCCCCATATCCCTTTGAAAGGGGCGTAGGGGCAAATATTGTAAAAATTTGAATTATCACAACTTTCGGGCCGAAATTAGAAGGTCCGGGGTGGTTCAGCATTTTGGAGGAAAATATATATTTTTTTTAATAGGCTAGTTTCCCCACAATGAATGTCCATACATGCCATTAGATGGATCCTGACCCCCATATCCCTTTGAAAGGGGCGTAGGGGCAAATATTGTGATAATTTGAATAAACACCAATTTCAGGCCGAAATGGTAAGGGCCGGGGTGGTTCAGCATTTTGGAGGAAAATATTATATTTTTTGAATAGGCTAGTTTCCCCACAATGAATGTACATACATGCCATTAGATGGATCCTGACCCCCATATCCCTTTGAAGGGGCGTAGGGGCAAATATTGTAAAAATTTGAATTATCACAACTTTCAGGCCGAAATTAGAAGGTCCGGGGTGGTTCAGCATTTTGGAGGAAAATATATATTTTTTTAATAGGTTAGTTTCCCCACAATGAATGTCCATACATGCCATTAGATGGATCCTGACCCCCATATCCCTTTGAAAGGGGCGTAGGGCAAATATTGTAAAAATTTGAATTATCACAAATTTCGGGCCGAAATTGTAAGGGCCGGGGTGGTTCAGCATTTTGGAGGAAAATATTTTTTTTTTTAATAGGCTAGTTTCCCCACAATGAATGTACATACATGCCATTAGATGGATCTTGACCCCCATATCCCTTTGAAAGGGGCGTAGGGGCAAATATTGTGATAATTTGAATAAACACCAATTTCAGGCCGAAATGGTAAGGCCGGGGTGGTTCAGCATTTTGGAGGAAAATATATTTTTTTTTAATAGGCTAGTTTCCCCACAATGAATGTACATACATGCCATTAGATGGATCCTGACCCCCATATCCCTTTGAAAGGGGCGTAGGGGCAAATATTGTAAAAATTTGAATTATCACAACTTTCGGGCCGAAATTGTAAGGTCCGGGGTGGTCAGCATTTTGGAGGAAAATATATATATTTTTTTAATAGGTTAGTTTCCCCACAATGAATGTCCATACATGCCATTAGATGGATCCTGACCCCCATATCCCTTTGAAAGGGGCGTAGGGGCAAATATTGTGATAATTTGAATAAACACCAATTTCAGGCCGAAATGGTAAGGGCCGGGGTGGTTCAGCATTTTGGAGGAAAATATTATTTTTTTTTTAGGCTAGTTTCCCCACAATGAATGTACATACATGCCATTAGATGGATCCTGACCCCCATATCCCTTTGAAAGGGGCGTAGGGGCAAATATTGTAAAAATTTGAATTATCACAACTTTCTGGCCGAAATTAGAAGGTCCGGGGTGGTTCAGCATTTTGGAGGAAAATATATATTTTTTTTTATAGGTTAGTTTTCCCACAATGAATGTCCATACATGCCATTAGATGGATCTTGACCCCCATATCCCTTTGAAAGGGGCGTAGGGGCAAATATTGTGATAATTTGAATAAACACCAATTTCAGGCCGAAATGGTAAGGGCCGGGGTGGTTCAGCATTTTGGAGGAAAATATTATATTTTTTGAATAGGCTAGTTTCCCCACAATGAATGTACATACATGCCATTAGATGGATCTTGACCCCCATATCCCTTTGAAAGGGCGTAGGGGCAAATATTGTGATAATTTGAATAAACATCAATTTTCAGGCCGAAATTAGAAGGTCCGGGGTGGTTCAGCATTTTGGAGGAAAATATATATTTTTTTTAATAGGTTAGTTTTCCCACAATGAATGTACATACATGCCATTAGATGGATCCTGACCCCCATATCCCTTTGAAAGGGGCGTAGGGGCAAATATTGTAAAAATTTGAATTATCACAACTTTCAGGCCGAAATTAGAAGGTCCGGGGTGGTTCAGCATTTTGGAGGAAAATATATATTTTTTTTTAATAGGTTAGTTTCCCCACAATGAATGTCCATACATGCCATTAGATGGATCCTGACCCCCATATCCCTTTGAAAGGGGCGTAGGGGCAAATATTGTAAAAATTTGAATTATCACAACTTTCGGGCCGAAATTGTAAGGGCCGGGGTGGTTCAGCATTTTGGAGGAAAATATATATTTTTTTTAATAGGTTAGTTTCCCCACAATGAATGTCCATACATGCCATTAGATGGATCTTGACCCCCATATCCCTTTGAAAGGGGCGTAGGGGCAAATATTGTGATAATTTGAATAAACACCAATTTCAGGCCGAAATGGTAAGGGCCGGGGTGGTTCAGCATTTTGGAGGAAAATATTATATTTTTTGAATAGGCTAGTTTCCCCACAATGAATGTACATACATGCCATTAGATGGATCCTGACCCCCATATCCCTTTGAAAGGGGCGTAGGGGCAAATATTGTAATAATTTGAATTATCACCAATTTCAGGCCGAAATTAGAGGTCCGGGGTGGTTCAGCATTTTGGAGGAAAATATATATTTTTTTAATAGGTTAGTTTCCCCACAATGAATGTACATACATGCCATTAGATGGATCCTGACCCCCATATCCCTTTGAAAGGGGCGTAGGGGCAAATATTGTAAAAATTTGAATTATCACAATTTCGGGCCGAAATTGTAAGGGCCGGGGTGGTTCAGCATTTTGGAGGAAAATATATATTTTTTTTAATAGGCTAGTTTCCCCACAATGAATGTACATACATGCCATTAGATGGATCCTGACCCCCATATCCCTTTGAAAGGGGCGTAGGGGCAAATATTGTGATAATTTGAATAACACCAATTTCAGGCCGAAATGGTAAGGGCCGGGGTGGTTCAGCATTTTGGAGGAAAATATTATTTTTTTTGAATAGGCTAGTTTCCCCACAATGAATGTACATACATGCCATTAGATGGATCCTGACCCCCATATCCCTTTGAAAGGGGCGTAGGGGCAAATATTGTGATAATTTGAATAAACACAATTTCAGGCCGAAATTAGAAGGTCCGGGTGGTTCAGCATTTTGGAGGAAAATATATATTTTTTTTAATAGGTTAGTTTCCCCACAATGAATGTCCATACATGCCATTAGATGGATCCTGACCCCCATATCCCTTTGAAAGGGGCGTAGGGGCAAATATTGTGATAATTTGAATTATCACAACTTTCAGGCCGAAATTAGAAGTCCGGGGTGGTTCAGCATTTTGGAGGAAAATATATATTTTTTTTAATAGGCTAGTTTCCCCACAATGAATGTACATACATGCCATTAGATGGATCTTGACCCCCATATCCCTTTGAAAGGGGCGTAGGGGCAAATATTGTAAAAATTTGAATTATCACAACTTTCGGGCCGAAATTAGAAGGTCCGGGGTGGTTCAGCATTTTGGAGGAAAATATATATTTTTTTTTATAGGCTAGTTTCCCCACAATGAATGTACATACATGCCATTAGATGGATCCTGACCCCCATATCCCTTTGAAAGGGGCGTAGGGGCAAATATTGTAAAAATTTGAATTATCACACTTTCGGGCCGAAATTAAGGGGTCCGGGGTGGTTCAGCATTTTGGAGGAAAATATATATTTTTTTTAATAGGTTAGTTTCCCCACAATGAATGTCCATACATGCCATTAGATGGATCTTGACCCCCATATCCCTTTGAAAGGGGCGTAGGGGCAAATATTGTGATAATTTGAATAACACCAATTTCAGGCCGAAATGGTAAGGGCCGGGTGGTTCAGCATTTTGGAGGAAATATATTTTTTTTTTTAATAGGCTAGTTTCCCCACAATGAATGTACATACATGCCATTAGATGGATCCTGACCCCCATATCCCTTTGAAGGGGCGTAGGGGCAAATATTGTAAAATTTTGAATTATCACAACTTTCGGCCGAAATTAGAAGTCCGGGGTGGTTCAGCATTTTGGAGGAAAATATTTATTTTTTTTAATAGGCTAGTTTCCCCACAATGATGTACATACATGCCATTAGATGGATCCTGACCCCCATATCCCTTTGAAAGGGGCGTAGGGGCAAATATTGTAAAAATTTGAATTATCACCAATTTCAGGCCGAAATTGTAAGGCCGGGTGGTTCAGCATTTTGGAGGAAAATATTATATTTTTTTAATAGGCTAGTTTCCCCACAATGAATGTCCATACATGCCATTAGATGGATCCTGACCCCCATATCCCTTTGAAAGGGGCGTAGGGGCAAATATTGTGAAAATTTGAATAATCACAACTTTCGGCCGAAATTAGTAGGGCCGGGTGGTTCAGCATTTTGGAGGAAAATATATATTTTTTTTAATAGGTTAGTTTCCCCACAATGAATGTCCATACATGCCATTAGATGGATCCTGACCCCCATATCCCTTTGAAAGGGCGTAGGGGCGTAGGGCAAATATTGTAATAATTTGAATTATCACAACTTTCAGGCCGAAATTAAAGTCCGGGGTGGTTCAGCATTTTGGAGGAAAATATATATTTTTTTTTAATAGGCTAGTTTCCCCACAATGAATGTACATACATGCCATTAGATGGATCCTGACCCCCATATCCCTTTGAAAGGGGCGTAGGGGCAAATATTGTAAAAATTTGAATTAACAACTTTTTGGCCGAAATTAGAAGGCCCGGGTGGTTCAGCATTTTGGAGGAAAATATATTTTTTTTTTATAGGCTAGTTTCCCCACAATGAATGTACATACATGCCATTAGATGGATCCTGACCCCCATATCCCTTTGAAAGGGGCGTAGGGGCAAATATTGTAAAAATTTGAATTATCACAACTTTCGGCCGAAATTGGTAGGGCCGGGGTGGTTCAGCATTTTGGAGGAAAATATTATATTTTTTTTAATAGGCTAGTTTCCCCACAATGAATGTACATACATGCCATTAGATGGATCCTGACCCCCATATCCCTTTGAAAGGGGCGTAGGGGCAAATATTGTAATAATTTGAATTATCACCAATTTCAGGCCGAAATGGTAAGGGCCGGGGTGGTTCAGCATTTTGGAGGAAAATATTATATTTTTTTAATAGGCTAGTTTCCCCACAATGAATGTACATACATGCCATTAGATGGATCCTGACCCCCATATCCCTTTGAAAGGGCGTAGGGGCAAATATTGTAAAAATTGAATTATCACAACTTTCGGGCCGAAATTAGAAGGTCCGGTGGTTCAGCATTTTGGAGGAAAATATATATTTTTTTTAATAGGTTAGTTTCCCCACAATGAATGTCCATACATGCCATTAGATGGATCTTGACCCCCATATCCCTTTGAAAGGGCGTAGGGGCAAATATTGTGATAATTTGAATTATCACAACTTTCAGGGCCGAAATTATAAGGTCCGGGGTGGTTCAGCATTTTGGAGGAAATATATTTTTTTTTTAATAGGCTAGTTTCCCCACAATGAATGTCCATACATGCCATTAGATGGATCTTGACCCCCATATCCCTTTGAAAGGGGCGTAGGGGCAAATATTGTGAAAATTTGAATAAACAACAATTTCAGGCCGAAATTAGAAGGGCCGGGGTGGTTCAGCATTTTGGAGGAAAATATATATTTTTTAATAGGCTAGTTTCCCCACAATGAATGTACATACATGCCATTAGATGGATCCTGACCCCCATATCCCTTTGAAAGGGGCGTAGGGGCAAATATTGTAAAAATTTGAATTATCACAACTTTGGGCCGAAATTAGAAGGTCCGGGGTGGTTCAGCATTTTGGAGGAAAATATTATATTTTTTAATAGGCTAGTTTCCCCACAATGAATGTACATACATGCCATTAGATGGATCCTGACCCCCATATCCCTTTGAAAGGGGCGTAGGGGCAAATATTGTAAAAATTTGAATTATCACAACTTTCAGGCCGAAATTAGTAGGTCCGGGGTGGTTCAGCATTTTGGAGGAAAATATATATTTTTTTAATAGGCTTAGTTTCCCCACAATGAATGTACATACATGCCATTAGATGGATCTTGACCCCCATATCCCTTTGAAGGGGCGTAGGGGCAAATATTGTGATAATTTGAATTATCACAACTTTCAGGCCGAAATGGTAAAGGTCCGGGGTGGTTCAGCATTTTGGAGGAAAATATATATTTTTTTTTAATAGGCTAGTTTCCCCACAATGAATGTACATACATGCCATTAGATGGATCCTGACCCCCATATCCCTTTGAAAGGGGCGTAGGGGCAAATATTGTAAAAATTTGAATTATCACACTTTCGGGCCGAAATTAGAAGGTCCGGGGTGGTTCAGCATTTTGGAGGAAAATATATATATTTTTTAATAGGTTAGTTTCCCCACAATGAATGTCCATACATGCCATTAGATGGATCTTGACCCCCATATCCCTTTGAAAGGGGCGTAGGGGCAAATATTGTGATAATTTGAATAAACACAACTTTCAGGCCGAAATGGTAAGGGCCGGGGTGGTTCAGCATTTTGGAGGAAAATATTATTTTTTTTTAATAGGCTAGTTTCCCCACAATGAATGTACATACATGCCATTAGATGGATCCTGACCCCCATATCCCTTTGAAAGGGGCGTAGGGGCAAATATTGTAAAAATTTGAATATCACAATTTCGGGCCGAAATTAGAAGGTCCGGGGTGGTTCAGCATTTTGGAGGAAAATATTATTTTTTTTAATAGGCTAGTTTCCCCACAATGAATGTACATACATGCCATTAGATGGATCCTGACCCCCATATCCCTTTGAAAGGGCGTAGGGGCAAATATTGTAAAAATTTGAATTATCACACCAATTTCAGGCCGAAATGGTAGGGCCGGGGTGGTTCAGCATTTTGGAGGAAAATATTATATTTTTTGAATAGGCTAGTTTCCCCAAATGAATGTACATACATGCCATTAGATGGATCCTGACCCCCATATCCCTTTGAAAGGGGCGTAGGGGCAAATATTGTAAAAATTTGAATTATCACAACTTTCGGCCGAAATTAGAAGGTCCGGGTGGTTCAGCATTTTGGAGGAAAATATTATTTTTTTTAATAGGCTAGTTTCCCCACAATGAATGTCCATACATGCCATTAGATGGATCCTGACCCCCATATCCCTTTGAAAGGGGCGTAGGGGCAAATATTGTAAAAATTTGAATTATCACAACTTTCGGGCCGAAATTAGAAGGTCCGGGTGGTTCAGCATTTTGGAGGAAAATATATATTTTTTTTTTAATAGGCTAGTTTCCCCACAATGAATGTCCATACATGCCATTAGATGGATCCTGACCCCCATATCCCTTTGAAAGGGGCGTAGGGGCAAATATTGTGATAATTTGAATTATCACAACTTTCAGGCCGAAATTAGAAAGTCCGGGGTGGTTCAGCATTTTGGAGGAAAATATATATTTTTTTTAATAGGCTAGTTTCCCCACAATGAATGTACATACATGCCATTAGATGGATCCTGACCCCCATATCCCTTTGAAAGGGGCGTAGGGGCAAATATTGTAAAAATTTGAATTATAACATTTTCGGGCCGAAATTAGAAGGTCCGGGGTGGTTCAGCATTTTGGAGGAAATATATATTTTTTTTTAATAGGCTAGTTTCCCCACAATGAATGTACATACATGCCATTAGATGGATCCTGACCCCCATATCCCTTTGAAGGGGCGTAGGGGCAAATATTGTAAAAATTTGATTATCACAACTTTCGGGCCGAAATTAGAAGGTCCGGGGTGGTTCAGCATTTTGGAGGAAAATATTATATTTTTTTAATAGGCTAGTTTCCCCCACAATGAATGTACATACATGCCATTAGATGGATCCTGACCCCCATATCCCTTTGAAAGGGGCGTAGGGGCAAATATTGTAAAATTTGAATTATCACCAATTTCAGGCCGAAATGGTAAGGGCCGGGGTGGTTCAGCATTTTGGAGGAAAATATTATATTTTTTGAATAGGCTAGTTTCCCCACAATGAATGTACATACATGCCATTAGATGGATCCTGACCCCCATATCCCTTTGGAAGGGGCGTAGGGGCAAATATTGTAAAAATTTGAATTATCACAACTTTTGGACCGAAATTAGAAGGTCCGGGGTGGTTCAGCATTTTGGAGGAAAATATTATATTTTTTTTAATAGGCTAGTTTCCCCACAATGAATGTACATACATGCCATTAGATGGATCCTGACCCCCATATCCCTTTGAAGGGGCGTAGGGGCAAATATTGTAAAATTTGAATTATCACAACTTTTGGGCCGAAATTAGAGGTCCGGGTGGTTCAGCATTTTGGAGGAAAATATATATTTTTTTTTAATAGGTTAGTTTCCCCACAATGAATGTCCATACATGCCATTAGATGGATCTTGACCCCCATATCCCTTTGAAAGGGGCGTAGGGGCAAATATTGTGATAATTTGAATTATCACAACTTTCAGGCCGAAATTAAAAGTCCGGGGTGGTTCAGCATTTTGGAGGAAAATATATATTTTTTTTAATAGGCTAGTTTCCCCACAATGAATGTACATACATGCCATTAGATGGATCCTGACCCCCATATCCCTTTGAAAGGGGCGTAGGGGCAAATATTGTAAAAATTTGAATTATCACATTTTTCGGGCCGAAATTAGAAGGTCCGGGGTGGTTCAGCATTTTGGAGGAAAATATATATTTTTTTTATAGGCTAGTTTCCCCACAATGAATGTACATACATGCCATTAGATGGATCCTGACCCCCATATCCCTTTGAAAGGGGCGTAGGGGCAAATATTGTAAAAATTTGAATTATCACAACTTTCGGCCGAAATTAGAAGGTCCGGGGTGGTTCAGCATTTTGGAGGAAAATATATATTTTTTTTAATAGGCTAGTTTCCCCACAATGAATGTCCATACATGCCATTAGATGGATCCTGACCCCCATATCCCTTTGAAAGGGGCGTAGGGGCAAATATTGTGATAATTTGAATAAACACCAATTTCAGGCCGAAATGGTAAGGGCCGGGGTGGTTCAGCATTTTGGAGGAAAATATTTTTTTTTTTAATAGGCTAGTTTCCCCACAATGAATGTACATACATGCCATTAGATGGATCCTGACCCCCATATCCCTTTGAAAGGGGCGTAGGGGCAAATATTGTAAAAATTTGAATTATAACAATTTTCAGGCCGAAATTAGAAGGTCCGGGGTGGTTCAGCATTTTGGAGGAAAATATATATATTTTTTAATAGGTTAGTTTCCCCACAATGAATGTACATACATGCCATTAGATGGATCCTGACCCCCATATCCCTTTGAAAGGGGCGTAGGGGCAAATATTGTAAAAATTTGAATTATCACAACTTTCGGCCGAAATGGTAAGGGCCGGGGTGGTTCAGCATTTTGGAGGAAAATATATATTTTTTTAATAGGCTAGTTTCCCCACAATGAATGTACATACATGCCATTAGATGGATCCTGACCCCCATATCCCTTTGAAAGGGGCGTAGGGGCAAATATTGTAAAAATTTGAATTATCACAACAATTTCGGGCCGAAATGTAAGGGCCGGGGTGGTTCAGCATTTTGGAGGAAAATATTATATTTTTTGAATAGGCTAGTTTCCCCACAATGAATGTACATACATGCCATTAGATGGATCCTGACCCCCATATCCCTTTGAAAGGGGCGTAGGGGCAAATATTGTAAAAATTTGAATTATCACAACTTTCGGGCCGAAATTAGAAGGTCCGGGGTGGTTCAGCATTTTGGAGGAAAATATATATTTTTTTTAATAGGCTAGTTTCCCCACAATGAATGTACATACATGCCATTAGATGGATCCTGACCCCCATATCCCTTTGAAAGGGGCGTAGGGGCAAATATTGTAAAAATTTGAATTATCACAACTTTCGGGCCGAAATTAGAAGGTCCGGGGTGGTTCAGCATTTTGGAGGAAAATATATATATTTTTTAATAGGTTAGTTTCCCCACAATGAATGTCCATACATGCCATTAGATGGATCCTGACCCCCATATCCCTTTGAAAGGGGCGTAGGGGCAAATATTGTGATAATTTGAATAAACACCAATTTCAGGCCGAAATTGTAAGGGCCGGGGTGGTTCAGCATTTTGGAGGAAAATATTTTTTTTTTTAATAGGCTAGTTTCCCCACAATGAATGTACATACATGCCATTAGATGGATCCTGACCCCCATATCCCTTTGAAAGGGGCGTAGGGGCAAATATTGTAAAAATTTGAATTATCACAACTTTCGGCCGAAATTAGAAGGTCCGGGGTGGTTCAGCATTTTGGAGGAAAATATTTATTTTTTTAATAGGCTAGTTTCCCCACAATGAATGTACATACATGCCATTAGATGGATCCTGACCCCCATATCCCTTTGAAAGGGGCGTAGGGGCAAATATTGTAAAAATTTGAATTATCACAACTTTCGGGCCGAAATTAGAAGGTCCGGGTGGTTCAGCATTTTGGAGGAAAATATATATATTTTTTTAATAGGCTAGTTTCCCCACAATGAATGTCCATACATGCCATTAGATGGATCCTGACCCCCATATCCCTTTGAAAGGGGCGTAGGGGCAAATATTGTGATAATTTGAATAAACACCAATTTCAGGCCGAAATGGTAAGGGCCGGGGTGGTTCAGCATTTTGGAGGAAAATATTATTTTTTTTTAATAGGCTAGTTTCCCCACAATGAATGTACATACATGCCATTAGATGGATCCTGACCCCCATATCCCTTTGAAAGGGGCGTAGGGGCAAATATTGTAAAAATTTGAATTATAACATTTTTTAGGCCGAAATTAGAAGGTCCGGGGTGGTTCAGCATTTTGGAGGAAAATATATATTTTTTTAATAGGTTAGTTTCCCCACAATGAATGTACATACATGCCATTAGATGGATCCTGACCCCCATATCCCTTTGAAAGGGGCGTAGGGGCAAATATTGTAAAAATTTGAATTATCACAACTTTCGGGCCGAAATGGTAAGGGCCGGGGTGGTTCAGCATTTTGGAGGAAAATATATATTTTTTTTAATAGGCTAGTTTCCCCACAATGAATGTACATACATGCCATTAGATGGATCTTGACCCCCATATCCCTTTGAAAGGGGCGTAGGGGCAAATATTGTAAAAATTTGAATTATCACAACTTTCGGGCCGAAATGTAAGGGCCGGGGTGGTTCAGCATTTTGGAGGAAAATATTATATTTTTTGATTAGGCTAGTTTCCCCACAATGAATGTACATACATGCCATTAGATGGATCCTGACCCCCATATCCCTTTGAAGGGGCGTAGGGGCAAATATTGTAAAAATTTGAATTATCACAACTTTCGGGCCGAAATTAGAAGGTCCGGGGTGGTTCAGCATTTTGGAGGAAAATATATATATTTTTTAATAGGTTAGTTTCCCCACAATGAATGTCCATACATGCCATTAGATGGATCCTGACCCCCATATCCCTTTGAAAGGGGCGTAGGGGCAAATATTGTGATAATTTGAATAAACACCAATTTCAGGCCGAAATTGTAAGGGCCGGGGTGGTTCAGCATTTTGGAGGAAAATATTTTTTTTTTTTAATAGGCTAGTTTCCCCACAATGAATGTACATACATGCCATTAGATGGATCCTGACCCCCATATCCCTTTGAAGGGGCGTAGGGGCAAATATTGTAAAAATTTGAATTATCACAACTTTTGGCCGAAATTAGAAGGTCCGGGGTGGTTCAGCATTTTGGAGGAAAATATTATATTTTTTTAATAGGCTAGTTTCCCCACAATGAATGTACATACATGCCATTAGATGGATCCTGACCCCCATATCCCTTTGAAAGGGGCGTAGGGGCAAATATTGTAAAAATTTGAATTATCACCAATTTCAGGCCGAAATGGTAAGGGCCGGGGTGGTTCAGCATTTTGGAGGAAAATATTATATTTTTTGAATAGGCTAGTTTCCCCACAATGAATGTACATACATGCCATTAGATGGATCCTGACCCCCATATCCCTTTGAAAGGGGCGTAGGGCAAATATTGTAAAAATTTGAATTATCACAACTTTTGGCCGAAATTAGAAGGTCCGGGGTGGTTCAGCATTTTGGAGGAAAATATTATATTTTTTTAATAGGCTAGTTTCCCCACAATGAATGTCCATACATGCCATTAGATGGATCCTGACCCCCATATCCCTTTGAAAGGGGCGTAGGGGCAAATATTGTAAAAATTGAATTATCACAACTTTCGGGCCGAAATTAGAAGGTCCGGGGTGGTTCAGCATTTTGGAGGAAAATATATATTTTTTTTAATAGGTTAGTTTCCCCACAATGAATGTCCATACATGCCATTAGATGGATCTTGACCCCCATATCCCTTTGAAAGGGGCGTAGGGGCAAATATTGTGATAATTTGAATTATCACAACTTTCAGGCCGAAATTAGAAAGTCCGGGGTGGTTCAGCATTTTGGAGGAAAATATATATTTTTTTTAATAGGCTAGTTTCCCCACAATGAATGTACATACATGCCATTAGATGGATCCTGACCCCCATATCCCTTTGAAAGGGGCGTAGGGGCAAATATTGTAAAAATTTGAATTATCACATTTTTCGGGCCGAAATTAGAAGGTCCGGGGTGGTTCAGCATTTTGGAGGAAAATATATATTTTTTTTAATAGGCTAGTTTCCCCACAATGAATGTACATACATGCCATTAGATGGATCCTGACCCCCATATCCCTTTGAAAGGGGCGTAGGGGCAAATATTGTAAAATTTGAATTATCACAACTTTCGGGCCGAAATTAGAAGGTCCGGGTGGTTCAGCATTTTGGAGGAAAATATATATATTTTTTAATAGGTTAGTTTCCCCACAATGAATGTCCATACATGCCATTAGATGGATCCTGACCCCCATATCCCTTTGAAAGGGGCGTAGGGGCAAATATTGTGAAAATTTGAATAAACACCAATTTCAGGCCGAAATGGTAGGGGCCGGGTGGTTCAGCATTTTGGAGGAAAATATTTATTTTTTTTTAATAGGCTAGTTTCCCCACAATGAATGTACATACATGCCATTAGATGGATCCTGACCCCCATATCCCTTTGAAAGGGGCGTAGGGGCAAATATTGTAAAAATTTGAATCATAACATTTTTAGGCCGAAATTAGAAGGTCCGGGGTGGTTCAGCATTTTGGAGGAAAATATATATATTTTTTAATAGGTTAGTTTCCCCACAATGAATGTACATACATGCCATTAGATGGATCCTGACCCCCATATCCCTTTGAAAGGGGCGTAGGGGCAAATATTGTAAAAATTTGAATTATCACAACTTTCGGGCCGAAATGGTAAGGGCCGGGGTGGTTCAGCATTTTGGAGGAAAATATATATTTTTTTAATAGGCTAGTTTCCCCACAATGAATGTACCTACATGCCATTAGATGGATCTTGACCCCCATATCCCTTTGAAAGGGGCGTAGGGGCAAATATTGTAAAAATTTGAATTATCACAACTTTCGGGCCGAAATGTAAGGGCCGGGGTGGTTCAGCATTTTGAAGGAAAATATTATATTTTTTTTAGGCTAGTTTCCCCACAATGAATGTACATACATGCCATTAGATGGATCCTGACCCCCATATCCCTTTGAAAGGGGCGTAGGGGCAAATATTGTAAAAATTTGAATTATCACAACTTTCGGGCCGAAATTAGAAGGTCCGGGGTGGTTCAGCATTTTGGAGGAAAATATATATTTTTTTAATAGGCTAGTTTTCCCACAATGAATGTCCATACATGCCATTAGATGGATCCTGACCCCATATCCCTTTGAAAGGGGCGTAGGGGAAATATTGTGATAATTTGAATAAACACCAATTTCAGGCCGAAATGGTAAGGGCCGGGGTGGTTCAGCATTTTGGAGGAAAATATTATATTTTTTTAATAGGCTAGTTTCCCCACAATGAATGTACATACATGCCATTAGATGGATCCTGACCCCCATATCCCTTTGAAAGGGGCGTAGGGGCAAATATTGTAAAATTTGAATTATCACAACTTTTGGCCGAAATTAGAAGGTCCGGGGTGGTTCAGCATTTTGGAGGAAAATATTATATTTTTTTAATAGGCTAGTTTCCCCACAATGAATGTACATACATGCCATTAGATGGATCCTGACCCCCATATCCCTTTGAAAGGGGCGTAGGGGCAAATATTGTAAAAATTTGAATTATCACAATTTCAGGCCAAAATGGTAAGGGCCGGGGTGGTTCAGCATTTTGGAGGAAAATATTATATTTTTTGAATAGGCTAGTTTCCCCACAATGAATGTACATACATGCCATTAGATGGATCCTGACCCCCATATCCCTTTGAAAGGGGCGTAGGGGCAAATATTGTAAAAATTTGAATTATCACAACTTTTGGCCGAAATTAGAAGGTCCGGGGTGGTTCAGCATTTTGGAGGAAAATATTATATTTTTTTAATAGGCTAGTTTCCCCACAATGAATGTACATACATGCCATTAGATGGATCCTGACCCCCATATCCCTTTGAAAGGGGCGTAGGGGCAAATATTGTAAAAATTTGAATTATCACAACTTTTGGGCCGAAATTAGAAGGTCCGGGGTGGTTCAGCATTTTGGAGGAAAATATATATTTTTTTTAATAGGTTAGTTTCCCCACAATGAATGTCCATACATGCCATTAGATGGATCTTGACCCCCATATCCCTTTGAAAGGGGCGTAGGGGCAAATATTGTGATAATTTGAATAAACACCAATTTCAGGCCGAAATGGTAAGGGCCGGGGTGGTTCAGCATTTTGGAGGAAAATTATATTTTTTTTAATAGGCTAGTTTCCCCACAATGAATGTACATACATGCCATTAGATGGATCCTGACCCCCATATCCCTTTGAAAGGGGCGTAGGGGCAAATATTGTAAAAATTTGAATTATCACAACTTTCAGGCCGAAATTAGAAGGTCCGGGTGGTTCAGCATTTTGGAGGAAAATATTATATTTTTTTAATAGGCTAGTTTCCCCACAATGAATGTACATACATGCCATTAGATGGATCCTGACCCCCATATCCCTTTGAAAGGGGCGTAGGGGCAAATATTGTAAAAATTTGAATTATCACAACTTTCGGGCCGAAATTAGAAGGTCCGGGGTGGTTCAGCATTTTGGAGGAAAATATTTTTTTTTTTTAATAGGTTAGTTTCCCCACAATGAATGTCCATACATGCCATTAGATGGATCCTGACCCCCATATCCCTTTGAAAGGGGCGTAGGGGCAAATATTGTAAAAATTTGAATTATCACAACTTTCGGCCGAAATGGTAAGGGCCGGGGTGGTTCAGCATTTTGGAGGAAAATATTATATTTTTTGATTAGGCTAGTTTCCCCACAATGAATGTACATACATGCCATTAGATGGATCCTGACCCCCATATCCCTTTGAAAGGGGCGTAGGGGCAAATATTGTAAAAATTTGAATCAATAATTTTTTCAGGCCGAAATTAGAAGGTCCGGGGTGGTTCAGCATTTTGGAGGAAAATATATATATTTTTTAATAGGTTAGTTTCCCCACAATGAATGTACATACATGCCATTAGATGGATCCTGACCCCCATATCCCTTTGAAAGGGGCGTAGGGGCAAATATTGTAAAAATTTGAATTATCACAACTTTCGGGCCGAAATGGTAAGGGCCGGGGTGGTTCAGCATTTTGGAGGAAAATATATATTTTTTTTAATAGGCTAGTTTCTCCACAATGAATGTACCATACATGCCATTAGATGGATCTTGACCCCCATATCCCTTTGAAAGGGGCGTAGGGGCAAATATTGTAAAAATTTGAATTATCACAACTTTCGGGCCGAAATGTAAGGGCCGGGGTGGTTCAGCATTTTGGAGGAAAAAATTATATTTTTTTGATTAGGCTAGTTTCCCCACAATGAATGTACATACATGCCATTAGATGGATCCTGACCCCCATATCCCTTTGAAAGGGGCGTAGGGGCAAATATTGTAAAAATTTGAATTATCACAACTTTCGGGCCGAATTAGAAGGTCCGGGGTGGTTCAGCATTTTGGAGGAAAATATATATTTTTTTAATAGGTTAGTTTTCCCACAATGAATGTCCATACATGCCATTAGATGGATCTTGACCCCCATATCCCTTTGAAAGGGGCGTAGGGGCAAATATTGTGATAATTTGAATAAACACCAATTTCAGGCCGAAATGGTAAGGGCCGGGGTGGTTCAGCATTTTGGAGGAAAAATATTATTTTTTTGAATAGGCTAGTTTCCCCACATGAATGTACATACATGCCATTAGATGGATCCTGACCCCCATATCCCTTTGAAAGGGCGTAGGGGCAAATATTGTAAAAATTTGAATTATCACAACTTTCGGGCCGAAATTAGAAGGTCCGGGTGGTTCAGCATTTTGGAGGAAAATATTATTTTTTTTAATAGGCTAGTTTCCCCACAATGAATGTACATACATGCCATTAGATGGATCCTGACCCCCATATCCCTTTGAAAGGGGCGTAGGGGCAAATATTGTAAAAATTTGAATTATCACCAATTTCAGGCCGAAATGGTAAGGGCCGGGTGGTTCAGCATTTTGGAGGAAAATATTTATATTTTTGAATAGGCTAGTTTCCCCACAATGAATGTACATACATGCCATTAGATGGATCCTGACCCCCATATCCCTTTGAAGGGGCGTAGGGGCAAATATTGTAAAATTTGAATTATCACAACTTTCGGCCGAAATTAGAAGGTCCGGGGTGGTTCAGCATTTTGGAGGAAAATATTATATTTTTTTAATAGGCTAGTTTCCCCACAATGAATGTACATACATGCCATTAGATGGATCCTGACCCCCATATCCCTTTGAAAGGGGCGTAGGGGCAAATATTGTAAAAATTTGAATTATCACAACTTTCGGGCCGAAATTAGAAGGTCCGGGGTGGTTCAGCATTTTGGAGGAAAATATATTTTTTTTAATAGGTTAGTTTCCCCACAATGAATGTCCATACATGCCATTAGATGGATCTTGACCCCCATATCCCTTTGAAAGGGGCGTAGGGGCAAATATTGTGATAATTTGAATAAACACCAATTTTCAGGCCGAAATGGTAAGGGCCGGGTGGTTCAGCATTTTGGAGGAAAATATTATATTTTTTGAATAGGCTAGTTTCCCCACAATGAATGTACATACATGCCATTAGATGGATCCTGACCCCCATATCCCTTTGAAAGGGGCGTAGGGGCAAATATTGTAAAAATTTGAATTATCACAACTTTCAGGCCGAAATTAGAAGGTCCGGGGTGGTTCAGCATTTTGGAGGAAAATATTATATTTTTTGAATAGGCTAGTTTCCCCACAATGAATGTACATACATGCCATTAGATGGATCCTGACCCCATATCCCTTTGAAGGGGCGTAGGGGCAAATATTGTAAAAATTTGAATTATCACACACTTTCGGGCCGAAATTAAAGGGCCGGGGTGGTTCAGCATTTTGGAGGAAAATATTTTTTTTTTTTTAATAGGCTAGTTTCCCCACAATGAATGTCCATACATGCCATTAGATGGATCCTGACCCCCATATCCCTTTGAAAGGGCGTAGGGGCAAATATTGTAAAAATTTGAATTATCACAACTTTCGGCCGAAATGGTAAGGGCCGGGGTGGTTCAGCATTTTGGAGGAAAAATTATATTTTTTTAATAGGCTAGTTTCCCCACAATGAATGTACATACATGCCATTAGATGGATCCTGACCCCCATATCCCTTTGAAAGGGGCGTAGGGGCAAATATTGTAAAATTTGAATTATCACAACTTTCAGGCCGAAATTAGAAGGTCCGGGGTGTTTCAGCATTTTGGAGGAAAATATTATATTTTTTGAATAGGCTAGTTTCCCCACAATGAATGTACATACATGCCATTAGATGGATCCTGACCCCCATATCCCTTTGAAAGGGGCGTAGGGGCAAATATTGTAAAAATTTGAATTTCACAACTTTCGGCCGAAATTGTAAGGGCCGGGGTGGTTCAGCATTTTGGAGGAAAATATTTTTTTTTTTTAATAGGCTAGTTTCCCCACAATGAATGTCCATACATGCCATTAGATGGATCCTGACCCCCATATCCCTTTGAAAGGGGCGTAGGGGCAAATATTGTGATAATTTGAATAAACACCAATTTCAGGCCGAAATGGTAAGGGCCGGGGTGGTTCAGCATTTTGGAGGAAAATATTATATTTTTTGAATAGGCTAGTTTCCCCACAATGAATGTACATACATGCCATTAGATGGATCCTGACCCCCATATCCCTTTGAAAGGGGCGTAGGGGCAAATATTGTAAAAATTTGAATTATCACAACTTTCGGCCGAAATTAGAAGGTCCGGGTGGTTCAGCATTTTGGAGGAAAATATTATATTTTTTTAATAGGCTAGTTTCCCCACAATGAATGTACATACATGCCATTAGATGGATCCTGACCCCCATATCCCTTTGAAAGGGGCGTAGGGGCAAATATTGTAAAAATTTGAATTATCACAACTTTCGGGCCGAAATTAGAAGGTCCGGGGTGGTTCAGCATTTTGGAGGAAAATATTATTTTTTTTAATAGGTTAGTTTCCCCACAATGAATGTCCATACATGCCATTAGATGGATCCTGACCCCCATATCCCTTTGAAAGGGGCGTAGGGGCAAATATTGTGATAATTTGAATAAACACCACTTTCAGGCCGAAATGGTAAGGGCCGGGTGGTTCAGCATTTTGGAGGAAAATATATATTTTTTTAATAGGCTAGTTTCCCCACAATGAATGTACATACATGCCATTAGATGGATCTTGACCCCCATATCCCTTTGAAAGGGGCGTAGGGGCAAATATTGTGATAATTTGAATTATCACAACTTTCAGGCCGAAATTAGAAGGTCCGGGGTGGTTCAGCATTTTGGAGGAAAATATATATTTTTTTTAATAGGCTAGTTTCCCCACAATGAATGTACATACATGCCATTAGATGGATCCTGACCCCCATATCCCTTTGAAAGGGGCGTAGGGGCAAATATTGTAAAATTTGATTATCACAACTTTCGGCCGAAATTAGAAGGTCCGGGGTGGTTCAGCATTTTGGAGGAAAATATATATTTTTTTTTTAGGTTAGTTTCCCCACAATGAATGTCCATACATGCCATTAGATGGATCCTGACCCCCATATCCCTTTGAAAGGGGCGTAGGGGCAAATATTGTGATAATTTGAATAAACACCAATTTCAGGCCGAAATTGTAAGGGCCGGGGTGGTTCAGCATTTTGGAGGAAATATTTTTTTTTTTTAATAGGCTAGTTTCCCCACAATGAATGTACATACATGCCATTAGATGGATCCTGACCCCCATATCCCTTTGAAAGGGGCGTAGGGGCAAATATTGTAGATAATTTGAATTATCACAACTTTCAGGCCGAAATTAAAGGCCGGGGTGGTTCAGCATTTTGGAGGAAAATATATATTTTTTTTAATAGGCTAGTTTCCCCACAATGAATGTACATACATGCCATTAGATGGATCTTGACCCCCATATCCCTTTGAAAGGGGCGTAGGGGCAAATATTGTAAAAATTTGAATTATCACATTTTCGGGCCGAAATTAGAAGGTCCGGGTGGTTCAGCATTTTGGAGGAAAATATATATTTTTTTTAATAGGCTAGTTTCCCCACAATGAATGTACATACATGCCATTAGATGGATCCTGACCCCCATATCCCTTTGAAAGGGGCGTAGGGGCAAATATTGTAAAAATTTGAATTATCACAACTTTCGGGCCGAAATTAGAAGTCCGGGTGGTTCAGCATTTTGGAGGAAAATATATATATTTTTTAATAGGTTAGTTTCCCCCACAATGAATGTCCATACATGCCATTAGATGGATCTTGACCCCCATCCCTTTGAAAGGGGCGTAGGGGCAAATATTGTGATAATTTGAATAAACACCAATTTCAGGCCGAAATTGTAAGGGCCGGGGTGGTTCAGCATTTTGGAGGAAAATATTTTTTTTTTTTAATAGGCTAGTTTCCCCACAATGAATGTACATACATGCCATTAGATGGATCCTGACCCCCATATCCCTTTGAAAGGGGCGTAGGGGCAAATATTGTAAAAATTTGAATTATCACAACTTTCGGGCCGAATTAGAAGGTCCGGGGTGGTTCAGCATTTTGGAGGAAAATATTATATTTTTTTAATAGGCTAGTTTCCCCACAATGAATGTACATACATGCCATTAGATGGATCCTGACCCCCATATCCCTTTGAAAGGGGCGTAGGGGCAAATATTGTAAAAATTTGAATTATCACCAATTTCAGGCCGAAATGGTAAGGGCCGGGGTGGTTCAGCATTTTGGAGGAAAATATTATATTTTTTGAATAGGCTAGTTTCCCCACAATGAATGTCCATACATGCCATTAGATGGATCCTGACCCCCATATCCCTTTGAAAGGGGCGTAGGGGCAAATATTGTAAAATTTGAATTATCACAACTTTGGCCGAATTAGAAGGTCCGGGGTGGTTCAGCATTTTGGAGGAAAATATATATTTTTTTTAATAGGTTAGTTTCCCCACAATGAATGTCCATACATGCCATTAGATGGATCTTGACCCCATATCCCTTTGAAAGGGGCGTAGGGGCAAATATTGTGATAATTTGAATTATCACAATTTTCAGGCCGAAATTAGAAAGTCCCGGGTGGTTCAGCATTTTGGAGGAAAATATATATTTTTTTTAATAGGCTAGTTTCCCCACAATGAATGTACATACATGCCATTAGATGGATCTTGACCCCCATATCCCTTTGAAAGGGGCGTAGGGGCAAATATTGTAAAAATTTGAATTATCACAACTTTTCGGGCCGAAATTAGAAGGTCCGGGGTGGTTCAGCATTTTGGAGGAAAATATATATTTTTTTTAATAGGCTAGTTTCCCCACAATGAATGTACATACATGCCATTAGATGGATCCTGACCCCCATATCCCTTTGGAAGGGGCGTAGGGGCAAATATTGTAAAAATTTGAATTATCACAACTTTCGGGCCGAAATTAGAAGTCCGGGTGGTTCAGCATTTTGGAGGAAAATATTATATTTTTTAATAGGCTAGTTTCCCCCACAATGATGTCCATACATGCCATTAGATGGATCCTGACCCCATATCCCTTTGAAAGGGCGAGGGGCAAATATTGTAAAAATTTGAATTATCACCAATTTCAGCCGAAATGGTAAGGGCCGGGGTGGTTCAGCATTTTGAGGAAAATATATATTTTTTTGAATAGGCTAGTTTCCCCACAATGAATGTACATACATGCCATTAGATGGATCCTGACCCCCATATCCCTTTGGAAGGGCGTAGGGGCAAATATTGTAAAAATTTGAATTATCACAACTTTCAGGCCGAATTAGAAGGTCCGGGTGGTTCAGCATTTTGGAGGAAAATATTATATTTTTTTTAATAGGCTAGTTTCCCCACAATGAATGTACATACATGCCATTAGATGGATCCTGACCCCCATATCCCTTTGGAGGGGCGTAGGGGCAAATATTGTAAAAATTTGAATTATCACAACTTTCGGGCCGAATTCGAAGGTCCGGGGTGGTTCAGCATTTTGGAGGAAAATATATATTTTTTTTAATAGGCTAGTTTCCCACAATGAATGTCCATACATGCATTAGATGGATCTTGACCCCCATATCCCTTTGAAAGGGGCGTAGGGGCAAATATTGTGATAATTTGAATAAAACCAATTTCAGGCCGAAATGGTAAGGGCCGGGGTGGTTCAGCATTTTGGAGGAAAATATATTTTTTTTAATAGGCTAGTTTCCCCACAATGAATGTACATACATGCCATTAGATGGATCCTGACCCCCATATCCCTTTGGAAGGGGCGTAGGGGCAAATATTGTAAAAATTTGAATTATCACAACTTTCAGGCCGAAATTAGAAGGTCCGGGGTGGTTCAGCATTTTGGAGGAAAATATTATTTTTTTTTAATAGGCTAGTTTCCCCACAATGAATGTACATACATGCCATTAGATGGATCCTGACCCCAATATCCCTTGGAAGGGGCGTAGGGGCAAATATTGTAAAAATTTGAATTATCACAACTTTCGGGCCGAAATTAGAAGGTCCGGGGTGGTTCAGCATTTTGGAGGAAAATATTTTTTTTTTTAATAGGCTAGTTTCCCCACAATGAATGTCCATACATGCCATTAGATGGATCCTGACCCCCATATCCCTTTGAAAGGGGCGTAGGGGCAAATATTGTAAAAATTTGAATTATCACAACTTTCGGCCGAAATTGGTAAGGGCCGGGTGGTTCAGCATTTTGGAGGAAAAAATATTATTTTTTGAATAGGCTAGTTTCCCCACAATGAATGTACATACATGCCATTAGATGGATCCTGACCCCCATATCCCTTTGAAAGGGGCGTAGGGGCAAATATTGTAAAAATTTGAATTATCACAACTTTCAGGCCGAAATTAGAAGGTCCGGGGTGGTTCAGCATTTTGGAGGAAAATATTATTTTTTTTAATAGGCTAGTTTCCCCACAATGAATGTACATACATGCCATTAGATGGATCCTGACCCCCATATCCCTTTGAAAGGGGCGTAGGGGCAAATATTGTAAAAATTTGAATTATCACAACTTTCGGGCCGAAATTGTAAGGGCCGGGGTGGTTCAGCATTTTGGAGGAAAATATTTTTTTTTTTAATAGGCTAGTTTCCCCACAATGAATGTCCATACATGCCATTAGATGGATCTTGACCCCCATATCCCTTTGAAAGGGGCGTAGGGGCAAATATTGTGAAATTTGAATAAACACCAATTTCAGGCCAAAATGGTAAGGGCCGGGGTGGTTCAGCATTTTGGAGGAAAATATTATATTTTTTAATAGGCTAGTTTCCCCACAATGAATGTACATACATGCCATTAGATGGATCCTGACCCCCATATCCCTTTGAAAGGGGCGTAGGGGCAAATATTGTAAAAATTTGAATTATCACAACTTTGGCCGAAATTAGAAGGTCCGTGGTGGTTCAGCATTTTGGAGGAAAATATTATATTTTTTTAATAGGCTAGTTTCCCCACAATGAATGTACATACATGCCATTAGATGGATCCTGACCCCCATATCCCTTTGAAAGGGGCGTAGGGGCAAATATTGTAAAAATTTGAATTATCACAACTTTGGGCCGAAATTAGAAGGTCCGGGGTGGTTCAGCATTTTGGAGGAAAATATATATTTTTTTTAATAGGTTAGTTTCCCCACAATGAATGTCCATACATGCCATTAGATGGATCTTGACCCCCATATCCCTTTGAAAGGGGCGTAGGGGCAAATATTGTGATAATTTGAATAAACACCAATTTCAGGCCGAAATGGTAAGGGCCGGGGTGGTTCAGCATTTTGGAGGAAAATATATATTTTTTTTAATAGGCTAGTTTCCCACAATGAATGTACATACATGCCATTAGATGGATCCTGACCCCCATCCCTTTGAAAGGGGCGTAGGGGCAAATATTGTGAAAATTTGAATTATCACAACTTTCAGGCCGAAATTAGAAAGTCCGGGGTGGTTCAGCATTTTGGAGGAAAATATATATTTTTTTTTAATAGGCTAGTTTCCCCACAATGAATGTACATACATGCCATTAGATGGATCCTGACCCCCATATCCCTTTGAAGGGGCGTAGGGGCAAATATTGTAAAAATTTGATTATCACAACTTTCGGGCCGAAATTAGAAGGTCCGGGGTGGTTCAGCATTTTGGAGGAAAATATATTATATTTTTTAATAGGCTAGTTTCCCCACAATGAATGTCCATACATGCCATTAGATGGATCTGACCCCCATATCCCTTTGAAAGGGGCGTAGGGGCAAATATTGTGATAATTTGAATAAACACCAATTTCAGGCCGAAATTGTAAGGCCGGGGTGGTTCAGCATTTTGGAGGAAAATATTTTTTTTTTTTAATAGGCTAGTTTCCCCACAATGAATGTACATACATGCCATTAGATGGATCCTGACCCCCATATCCCTTTGGAAGGGGCGTAGGGGCAAATATTGTAAAAATTTGAATTATCACAACTTTCAGGCCGAAATTAGAAGGTCCGGGGGGTTCAGCATTTTGGAGGAAAATATATATTTTTTTAATAGGCTAGTTTCCCCACAATGAATGTACATACATGCCATTAGATGGATCCTGACCCCCATATCCCTTTGAAAGGGGCGTAGGGGCAAATATTGTAAAAATTTGAATTATAACATTTTCGGGCCGAAATTAGAAGGTCCGGGGTGGTTCAGCATTTTGGAGGAAAATATATATTTTTTTAATAGGCTAGTTTCCCCACAATGAATGTACATACATGCCATTAGATGGATCCTGACCCCCATATCCCTTTGGAAGGGGCGTAGGGGCAAATATTGTAAAAATTTGAATTATCACAACTTTCGGGCCGAAATTAGAAGGTCCGGGGTGGTTCAGCATTTTGGAGGAAAATATATATTTTTTTAATAGGTTAGTTTCCCCACAATGAATGTCCATACATGCCATTAGATGGATCTTGACCCCCATATCCCTTTGAAAGGGGCGTAGGGGCAAATATTGTGATAATTTGAATAAACACCAATTTCAGGCCGAAATTGTAAGGGCGGGGTGGTTCAGCATTTTGGAGGAAAATATTTTTTTTTTAATAGGCTAGTTTCCCCACAATGAATGTACATACATGCCATTAGATGGATCCTGACCCCCATATCCCTTTGGAAGGGGGCGTAGGGGCAAATATTGTAAAAATTTGAATTATCACAACTTTTGGCCGAAATTAGAAGGTCCGGGGTGGTTCAGCATTTTGGAGGAAAATATTATATTTTTTTAATAGGCTAGTTTCCCCACAATGAATGTACATACATGCCATTAGATGGATCCTGACCCCCATATCCCTTTGAAAGGGGCGTAGGGGCAAATATTGTAAAAATTTGAATTATCACCAATTTCAGGCCGAAATGGTAAGGGCCGGGGTGGTTCAGCATTTTGGAGGAAAATATTATTTTTTTGAATAGGCTAGTTTCCCCACAATGAATGTCCATACATGCCATTAGATGGATCCTGACCCCCATATCCCTTTGAAAGGGGCGTAGGGGCAAATATTGTAAAAATTGAATTATCACAACTTTGGGCCGAATTTAGAAGGTCGGGTGGTTCAGCATTTTGGAGGAAAATATATATTTTTTTTAATAGGTTAGTTTCCCCACAATGAATGTCCATACATGCCATTAGATGGATCCTGACCCCCATATCCCTTTGAAAGGGGCGTAGGGGCAAATATTGTGAAAATTTGAATTATCACAACTTTCAGGCCGAAATTAGAAGGTCCGGGGTGGTTCAGCATTTTGGAGGAAAATATATATTTTTTTTAATAGGCTAGTTTCCCCACACATGAATGTACATACATGCCATTAGATGGATCTTGACCCCCATATCCCTTTGAAAGGGGCGTAGGGGCAAATATTGTAAAAATTTGAATTATCACATTTTTCGGGCCGAAATTAGAAGGTCCGGGGTGGTTCAGCATTTTGAGGAAAATATTATATTTTTTTTAATAGGCTAGTTTCCCCACAATGAATGTACATACATGCCATTAGATGGATCCTGACCCCCATATCCCTTTGAAAGGGGCGTAGGGGCAAATATTGTAAAAATTTGAATTATCACAACTTTTGGGCCGAAATTAGAAGGTCCGGGGTGGCTCAGCATTTTGGAGGAAAATATTATATTTTTTAATAGGCTAGTTTCCCCACAATGAATGTACATACATGCCATTAGATGGATCCTGACCCCCATATCCCTTTGAAAGGGGCGTAGGGGCAAATATTGTAAAATTTGAATTATCACAATTTCGGGCCGAAATTAGAAGGTCCGGGTGGTTCAGCATTTTGGAGGAAAATATATATTTTTTTAATAGGTTAGTTTCCCACACAATGAATGTCCATACATGCCATTAGATGGATCTGACCCCCATATCCCTTTGAAAGGGGCGTAGGGGCAAATATTGTGAAAATTTGAATTATCACAACTTTCAGGCCGAAATTAGAAGGTCCGGGGTGGTTCAGCATTTTGGAGGAAAATATATATTTTTTTTAATAGGCTAGTTTCCCCACAATGAATGTACATACATGCCATTAGATGGATCCTGACCCCCATATCCCTTTGAAAGGGGCGTAGGGGCAAATATTGTAAAAATTGAATTATAACACTTTTCGGGCCGAAATTAGAAGGTCCGGGGTGGTTCAGCATTTTGGAGGAAAATATATATTTTTTTAATAGGCTAGTTTCCCCACAATGAATGTACATACATGCCATTAGATGGATCCTGACCCCCATATCCCTTTGAAAGGGGCGTAGGGGCAAATATTGTAAAATTTGAATTATCACAACTTTGGGCCGAAATTAGAAGGGCCGGGGTGGTTCAGCATTTTGGAGGAAAATATTATATTTTTTAATAGGCTAGTTTCCCCACAATGAATGTCCATACATGCCATTAGATGGATCCTGACCCCCATATCCCTTTGAAAGGGGCGTAGGGGCAAATATTGTAAAAATTTGAATTATCACAACTTTTGGGCCGAAATTAGAAGGTCCGGGGTGGTTCAGCATTTTGGAGGAAAATATATTTTTTTTAATAGGCTAGTTTCCCCACAATGAATGTCCATACATGCCATTAGATGGATCCTGACCCCCATATCCCTTTGAAAGGGGCGTAGGGGCAAATATTGTGATAATTTGAATTATCACAACTTTCGGGCCGAAATTAGAAAGTCCGGGTGGTGGCTCAGCATTTTGGAGGAAAATATATATTTTTTTAATAGGCTAGTTTCCCCACAATGAATGTACATACATGCCATTAGATGGATCCTGACCCCATATCCCTTTGAAAGGGGCGTAGGGGCAATATTTGTAAAAATTTGATTATCACAACTTTCGGGCCGAAATTAGAAGGTCCGGGGTGGTTCAGCATTTTGGAGGAAAATTATATATTTTTTAATAGGCTAGTTTCCCCACAATGAATGTCCATACATGCCATTAGATGGATCTTGACCCCCATATCCCTTTGAAAGGGGCGTAGGGGCAAATATTGTGATAATTTGAATAAACACCAATTTCAGGCCGAAATTGTAAGGGCCGGGGTGGTTCAGCATTTGGAGGAAAATTTTTTTTTTTTTAATAGGCTAGTTTCCCCACAATGAATGTACATACATGCCATTAGATGGATCCTGACCCCCATATCCCTTTGGAAGGGGCGTAGGGGCAAATATTGTAAAAATTTGAATTATCACAACTTTTGGGCCGAAATTAGAAGGTCCGGGGTGGTTCAGCATTTTGGAGGAAAATATTATATTTTTTTAATAGGCTAGTTTCCCCACAATGAATGTACATACATGCCATTAGATGGATCCTGACCCCATATCCCTTTGAAAGGGGCGTAGGGGCAAATATTGTAAAAATTTGAATTATCACCAATTTCAGGCCAAAATGGTAAGGGCCGGGGTGGTTCAGCATTTTCGAGGAAAATATTATATTTTTGAATAGGCTAGTTTCCCCACAATGAATGTACATACATGCCATTAGATGGATCCTGACCCCCATATCCCTTTGGAAGGGGCGTAGGGGCAAATATTGTAAAAATTTGAATTATCACAACTTTCGGCCGAAATTAGAAGGTCCGGGGTGGTTCAGCATTTTGGAGGAAAATATTATATTTTTTTAATAGGCTAGTTTCCCACAATGAATGTCCATACATGCCATTAGATGGATCCTGACCCCCATATCCCTTTGAAAGGGGCGTAGGGGCAAATATTGTAAAAATTGAATTATCACAACTTTTGGGCCGAAATTAGAAGGTCCGGGTGGTTCAGCATTTTGGAGGAAAATATATATTTTTTTAATAGGTTAGTTTCCCCACAATGAATGTCCATACATGCCATTAGATGGATCTTGACCCCCATATCCCTTTGAAAGGGGCGTAGGGGCAAATATTGTGATAATTTGAATTATCACAACTTTCAGGCCGAAATTAGAAGGTCCGGGGTGGTTCAGCATTTTGGAGGAAAATATATATTTTTTTTAATAGGCTAGTTTCCCCACAATGAATGTACATACATGCCATTAGATGGATCTGACCCCCATATCCCTTTGAAAGGGGCGTAGGGGCAAATATTGTAAAAATTTGAATTATCACATTTTTCGGGCCGAAATTAGAAGGCCGGGGTGGTTCAGCATTTTGGAGGAAAATATATATTTTTTTAATAGGCTAGTTTCCCCACAATGAATGTACATACATGCCATTAGATGGATCCTGACCCCCATATCCCTTTGGAAGGGGCGTAGGGGCAAATATTGTAAAAATTTGATTATCACAACTTTCGGGCCGAAATTAGAAGGTCCAGGGTGGTTCAGCATTTTGGAGGAAAATATTATATTTTTTAATAGGCTAGTTTCCCCACAATGAATGTACATACATGCCATTAGATGGATCCTGACCCCCATATCCCTTTGAAAGGGGCGAGGGGCAAATATTGTAAAAATTTTATTATCACCAATTTCAGGCCAAAATGGTAAGGGCCGGGGTGGTTCAGCATTTTGGAGGAAAATATTATTTTTTTGAATAGGCTAGTTTCCCCACAATCAATGTACATACATGCCATTAGATGGATCCTGACCCCCATATCCCTTTGAAGGGGCGTAGGGGCAAATATTGTAAAATTTGAATTATCACAACTTTTGGCCGAAATTAGAAGGTCCGGGGTGGTTCAGCATTTTGGAGGAAAATATTATTTTTTTAATAGGCTAGTTTCCCCACAATGAATGTCCATACATGCCATTAGATGGATCCTGACCCCCATATCCCTTTGAAAGGGGCGTAGGGGCAAATATTGTAAAAATTGAATTATCACAACTTTTGGGCCGAAATTAGAAGGTCCGGGTGGTTCAGCATTTTGGAGGAAAATATATATTTTTTTTAATAGGTAGTTTCCCCACAATGAATGTCCATACATGCCATTAGATGGATCCTGACCCCCATATCCCTTTGAAAGGGGCGTAGGGCAAATATTGTGAAAATTTGAATTATCACAACTTTCGGGCCGAAATTAGAAGGTCCGGGTGGCTCAGCATTTTGGAGGAAAATATATATTTTTTTAATAGGCTAGTTTCCCCACAATGAATGTACATACATGCCATTAGATGGATCTTGACCCCCATATCCCTTTGAAAGGGGCGTAGGGGCAATATTGTAAAAATTTGAATTATACAACATTTTTCGGGCCGAAATTAGAAGGTCCGGGTGGTTCAGCATTTTGGAGGAAAATATTATTTTTTTTTAATAGGCTAGTTTCCCCACAATGAATGTACATACATGCCATTAGATGGATCCTGACCCCCATATCCCTTTGGAAGGGGCGTAGGGGCAAATATTGTAAAATTTGATTATCACAACTTTCGGGCCGAAATAGAAGGTCCGGGGTGGTTCAGCATTTTGGAGGAAAATATTATATTTTTTAATAGGTTAGTTTCCCCACAATGAATGTCCATACATGCCATTAGATGGATCTTGACCCCGAATCCCTTTGAAAGGGGCGTAGGGGCAAATATTGTGAAATTTGAATAAACACCAATTTCAGGCCGAAATGGTAAGGGCCGGGGTGGTTCAGCATTTTGGAGGAAAATATTTTTTTTTTTTTAATAGGCTAGTTTCCCCACAATGAATGTACATACATGCCATTAGATGGATCCTGACCCCCATATCCCTTTGAAAGGGGCGTAGGGGCAAATATTGTAAAAATTTGAATTATCACAACTTTTAGGCCGAAATTAGAAGGTCCGGGGTGGTTCAGCATTTTGGAGGAAAATATATATTTTTTTAATAGGCTAGTTTCCCCACAATGAATGTACATACATGCCATTAGATGGATCCTGACCCCCATATCCCTTTGAAAGGGGCGAAGGGGCAAATATTGTAAAAATTTGAATTATCACAACTTTCGGCCGAAAAATGGTAAGGGCCGGGGTGGTTCAGCATTTTGGAGGAAAATATATATTTTTTAATAGGCTAGTTTCTCCACACATGAATGTACATACATGCCATTAGATGGATCCTGACCCCCATATCCCTTTGAAAGGGGCGTAGGGGCAAATATTGTAAAAATTTGAATTATCACAACTTTCGGGCCGAAAATGTAAGGGCCGGGGTGGTTCAGCATTTTGAGGAAAATATTATATTTTTTTAATAGGCTAGTTTCCCCACAATGAATGTACATACATGCCATTAGATGGATCCTGACCCCCATATCCCTTTGAAAGGGGCGTAGGGGCAAATATTGTAAAAATTGAATTATCACAACTTTCGGGCCGAAATTAGAAGGTCCGGGGTGGTTCAGCATTTGGAGGAAAATATATTTTTTTTTATAGGCTAGTTTCCCCACAATGAATGTACATACATGCCATTAGATGGATCCTGACCCCCATATCCCTTTGGAAGGGGCGTAGGGGCAAATATTGTAAAAATTTGAATTATCACAACTTTCGGGCCGAAATTAGAAGGTCCGGGGTGGTTCAGCATTTTGGAGGAAAATATATATTTTTTTTAATAGGTTAGTTTCCCCACAATGAATGTCCATACATGCCATTAGATGGATCTTGACCCCCATATCCCTTTGAAAGGGGCGTAGGGGCAAATATTGTGATAATTTGAATTAACACCAAATTTCAGGCCGAAATTGTAAGGGCCGGGGTGGTTCAGCATTTTGGAGGAAAATATTTTTTTTTTTAATAGGCTAGTTTCCCCACAATGAATGTACATACATGCCATTAGATGGATCCTGACCCCCATATCCCTTTGGAAGGGGCGTAGGGGCAAATATTGTAAAAATTTGAATTATCACAACTTTTGGCCGAAATTAGAAGGTCCGGGGTGGTTCAGCATTTTGGAGGAAAATATTATATTTTTTTAATAGGCTAGTTTCCCCACAATGAATGTACATACATGCCATTAGATGGATCCTGACCCCCATATCCCTTTGAAAGGGGCGTAGGGGCAAATATTGTAAAAATTTTAATTATCACCAATTTCAGGCCAAAATGGTAAGGGCCGGGGTGGTTCAGCATTTTGGAGGAAAATATTATATTTTTTGAATAGGCTAGTTTCCCCACAATGAATGTACATACATGCCATTAGATGGATCCTGACCCCCATATCCCTTTGAAGGGGCGTAGGGGCAAATATTGTAAAAATTTGAATTATCACAACTTTTGGCCGAAATTAGAAGGTCCGGGGTGGTTCAGCATTTTGGAGGAAAATATTATATTTTTTTTAATAGGCTAGTTTCCCCACAATGAATGTCCATACATGCCATTAGATGGATCCTGACCCCCATATCCCTTTGAAAGGGGCGTAGGGGCAAATATTGTAAAAATTTGAATTATCACAACTTTTGGGCCGAAAATTAGAAGGTCCGGGGTGGTTCAGCATTTTGGAGGAAATATATATTTTTTTTAATAGGTTAGTTTCCCCACAATGAATGTCCATACATGCCATTAGATGGATCCTGACCCCCATATCCCTTTGAAAGGGGCGTAGGGGCAAATATTGTGAAAATTTGAATTATCACAACTTTCAGGCCGTGATTAGAAGGTCCGGGGTGGTTCAGCATTTTGGAGGAAAATATATATTTTTTTAATAGGCTAGTTTCCCCACAATGAATGTACATACATGCCATTAGATGGATCTTGACCCCCATATCCCTTTGAAAGGGGCGTAGGGGCAAATATTTAAAAATTTGAATTATCACCATTTTTCGGCCGAAATTAGAAGGTCCGGGGTGGTTCAGCATTTTGGAGGAAAATATATATTTTTTTAATAGGCTAGTTTCCCCACAATGAATGTACATACATGCCATTAGATGGATCCTGACCCCCATATCCCTTTGGAAGGGGCGTAGGGGCAAATATTGTAAAAATTGAATTATCACAACTTTCGGGCCGAAATTAGAAGGTCCGGGTGGTTCAGCATTTTGGAGGAAAATATATATATTTTTTAATAGGTTAGTTCCCCACAATGAATGTCATACATGCCATTAGATGGATCCTGACCCCGATATCCCTTTGAAAGGGGCGTAGGGGCAAATATTGTGATAATTTGAATAATAAACACCAATTTCAGGCCGAAATTGGTAAGGTCCGGGGGTGGTTCAGCATTTTGGAGGAAAATATATATTTTTTTTAATAGGCTAGTTTCCCACAATGAATGTACATACATGCCATTAGATGGATCCTGACCCCATATCCCTTTGAAAGGGGCGTAGGGGCAAATATTGTAAAAATTTGAATTATCACAACTTTCGGCCGAAATGGTAAGGGCGGGGTGGTTCAGCATTTTGGAGGAAAAATATATTTTTTTTAATAGGCTAGTTTCCCCACAATGAATGTCCATACATGCCATTAGATGGATCCTGACCCCCATATCCCTTTGAAAGGGGCGTAGGGGCAAATATTGTAAAAATTTGAATTATCACACTTTCGGGCCAAAATGGTAAGGGCCGGGGTGGTTCAGCATTGAAGGAAAAATATTATATTTTTGAATAGGCTAGTTTCCCCACAATTAATGTCCATACATGCCATTAGATGGATCCTGACCCCCATATCCCTTTGAAAGGGGCGTAGGGGCAAATATTGTAAAAATTTGAATTATCACAACTTCGGGCCGAAATTAGAAGGTCCGGGGTGGTTCAGCATTTTGGAGGAAAATATATATTTTTTTTAATAGGCTAGTTTCCCCACAATGAATGTACATACATGCCATTAGATGGATCCTGACCCCCATATCCCTTTGAAAGGGGCGTAGGGGCAAATATTGTGATAATTTGAATTATCACAACTTTCAGGCCGAAATGGTAAGGGCGGGGTGGTTCAGCATTTTGGAGGAAAATATATATTTTGAATAGGCTAGTTTCCCCACAATGAATGTACATACATGCCATTAGATGGATCCTGACCCCCATATCCCTTTGAAAGGGGCGTAGGGGAAATATTGTAAAAATTTGAATTATCACAACTTTGGCCGAAATTAGAAGGGCCGGGGTGGTTCAGCATTTTGGAGGAAAAATATTATATTTTTTTAATAGGCTAGTTCCCCACAATGAATGTACATACATGCCATTAGATGGATCCTGACCCCATATCCCTTTGAAAGGGGCGTAGGGGCAAATATTGTAAAAATTTGAATTATCACCAACTTTCAGGGCCGAAATGGTAAGGTCCGGGGTGGTTCAGCATTTTGAGGAAAATATTATATTTTTTGAATAGGCTAGTTTCCACAATGAATGTACATACATGCCATTAGATGGATCCTGACCCCCATATCCCTTTGAAGGGGCGTAGGGGCAAATATTGTAAAATTTGAATTATCACAACTTTCAGGCCGAAATTAGAAGGGCCGGGGGGTTCAGCATTTTGGAGGAAAATATTATATTTTTGAATAGGCTAGTTTCCCCACAATGAATGTACATACATGCCATTAGATGGATCTGACCCCATATCCCTTTGAAGGGGCGCGGGGCAAATATTGTAAAAATTTGAATTATCACAACTTTTGGGCCGAAATTAGAAGGTCCGGGGTGGTTCAGCATTTTGGAGGAAAATATATTTTTTTTTTAATAGGTTAGTTTCCCCACAATGAATGTCCATACATGCCATTAGATGGATCTGACCCCCTATCCCTTGAAAGGGGCGTAGGGGCAAATATTGTGATAATTTGAATAAACACCAATTTCAGGCCGAAATGGTAAGGGCCGGGGTGGTTCAGCATTTTGGAGGAAAATATATATTTTTTGAATAGGCTAGTTTCCCCACAATGAATGTACATACATGCCATTAGATGGATCATGACCCCCATATCCCTTTGAAAGGGGCGTAGGGGCAAATATTGTA